>NC_142036.1:27224022-27484022 GCF_982192425.1 Myodes glareolus | reverse complement strand
TGTAATTGAGCCCACAGTTCCTCTAAATGAGAATACCACTCTTTCTGTGTGTCACTGTCTGTTTCTGTGGTGTGTGTGTGTGTGTGTGTGTGTGTGTGTGTGTGTGTGTGTACATGCATGTTTAGCTGGGGATTAAACCTAGGGCCTCTTGCCCAGCAGGCAAGAGCCATACCACTGAACTACCCAGTCCCACTACTGTATTAATATCATTAGAGACCACACAAGATCTATGACACTACACAGTATGTGTGAGACAGAGACAGAGCACATCCTCTGAGGGAAGGGGTGGACAAGGCGCGGACTAAGTCTTCTGCTGTTCCTTGGTACTCTGGAGGGACACGCACACACGAATGTTTCTGGAGGGCCTTAAAAGAAATTCCTTCAGAGAGCAGAGACCTTAAACATCACATCTGTCTTTGAAGCTATGCACAATGACATCCTTTGGTTCCTTGCCCAGGGCAGAGGTTTAAGCTTGAAGACTCCATTTACTTACTAAGAACGGAAGAAATGATTTTTTTCTACCAGCACAAGACAGAGGGGCTGATATTTTTTAGTGGCAAATGATATAATGATCAGGTGGGGGAACATCCTATACACAGGATGCCCTTTGTGACAAGGGGGACAGAAGAATAGGTCCATCATTTCTTTTTGGTCCCCTGCACATTCAGCTTATAGAAAGTAGTTCAGGTGTGCCCACACTCCTCTAACTTTTCCACACAGCCTGCCATGCCAACCCCTGACCTTCCTGCCAACATGTGTTCTTCCTACCAACAACCTGTGTCCTTCCTGCCAGGTGTCTTTCCCTACCAACCCGTGTCTTTCCTGTCAACCTTTGACCTTCCTACCAACAACCTGTGTCCTTCCTGCCAGTATGTATCCTCCCTACCAACATGTGTCCTTCCTGCCAATCAACACGTCCTTTCTATGAACACCATCCTTCCTGTCAACACCTGTCCCTATTAACACGTATCCTTACTGCTAAGACTCACACCGTCAACATCTCTCCTTCCTAGTAAGACCCACTTTTCTTATCAACACTTGTCCTGTTGACACCTGTCCTTCTGGGATTCGTGCTACAAACTCCAGTCCCTCTTACCAACATCTGGCTATGTGCCCTTCTAAGATTTGTTGTACCGACATCTGTCCTTACATCTGTCCCATTCATACCCATCCTTGCCGACACGGATTCTTCCCACCATCGCCACGACTTCTCTACAACCCGTCTCACGTGCTCCGCAAAGCACACCATATTTGGCCCCTTCCGCTGCTGTGCCTCAAGCAGGACTCTGTGACACCGGTGTCATTTCCCACAGATGGGGAAATGAGGGGGTGCTGTGCCAGCAATTTGCCTCCACTCAGGCAGGTCTCCGGCCATCTTACTTGTGTCGATTCCTGTAATGGTCCTGTGTCTCCACATAATCTACAGGTGCACTCCTTCTAGAACCCCCATGATGTTCAGCCCTGGGCAGTAAAGGTCTCCCTGCCAAGTTCTCCAGGGTTATTTGTTTTCATATACAATACATTCCCCAAAGACCTGGGAATCTAGAGACATTGAGGGCCCAGTAGCAGTCACTAAGAAAATGGAGGACTGTTCTCCATGGTCATTAGTACAACGTAGTCATCCCGGTAAAATTAATTACTGAGCTGGAGCTAGCCACTTGAATGAAAATAGAAGGAAATCTGTTGCCTTGAGACTTACCAGGTCCCATGAAAAAACATCTCAACTGCTACTTCTATAGTACGTAACACACTGTAAGGCACACTGAAAACCCACAGTAGTGGGGCTGTAGCTCAGATCCACAGTGCTTGCCAACGCGTGCAAGGCCCTGGCTCTGACCCCCAGCACCTCACAAAGAGACAAAAGCTTTTCAGGAATGCGCGTTTATTTTGTAAGCATTCATTTGTGTAAATGAAACTGTACTTAGGGACACATCTGAAAATATCAGTTAAACTAAGACCCTACCAGCAAACACAAGCCCTCGGTTCACAGGTGACATGGCTGTGTGTACTCTTTCTGACTTACAGGTGTGAATAATGAACAAGTTGAACCCCATTCAAACAAAGGATGGGAGTTCTCCACGGAAACACACACACACATGACCCTTGGTTTAGCGCAAACTGCATATATCCACACTACCCAGCAAGCTCTCTTCTGGGAGCTGGAGGGCATTTCCACAGGAACTGGGGTAAATTCTCTTAATTCATGGCAATGCTGAGCCAACATGAAGGGGTGCTTTCAAATAGCCCATTTGGCATCTGTTCTGAGGTCTCCTGTATGTGAAAATCTCTGGGAAGCCACACTAGTCTGAGGGGGTGGGGTGGGGATGCTGCATTGGCTCCTCATAGCAAAAAAAAAAAAAAAAAGGCCACACAGATTCCCCAAAAGGGACAATTTGGGAAAAAAAAATGTTCAAGTGGTGCTTGTGAGTTGAGTTAAAAGGCAAACATAATTAAAATAGCCCTCTGCTTAAATAATAGGAAAGTACAAACAAAAGTAAAACAAATTTAGAAAGCAAAACTCAGGAGGCACATGAGCAAACATGGCGCTTTGGTTTATAATAGCGCAGAAAGGCAGGGCGTGAGTCACGGCTCACTACGCAACATCCCAGTTGGGTAGCCTGGCCCTGGACAGCCTCCTAATTACCAGGAAACTCACCCTTTGGGCAACAGGCCTGGAACACCTTTCTAGTTAGCGCTGCGTTCCCTGGGAATCATGAGACGTTAATGTTGCCTTTAGGTTCCATGCTCAGAACTTTCCAAGGGGCTACCCAGGTCTCAGAAACCAAGACTGACAGATCAGGGTGAAGGCATGTAGGACCACTTGGTTCATTAGGACGGCAACAAGATCGCTTTGGGTGGCTGTAGGAGCCAACTCGTCATGTTTCCCCTGCTCAGACGGAGAAGGGAAAACTTGAGCAATGAAAAGACCAATAGAAGTCACACGGTCTAGAAAGTAGAGAGAAAAGGGTAGACTAGTTCTCTGTAAGTAGCCTTTGTTCTTCCATTTTACTCATCTGTGTGAGTGTGTGTGTATGTGTGTATGTGTGTGTGTGTGTGTGTGTGTGTGTGTGTGTGTGAGTGCTACGAACATGTCTACAAGTGTTGAGGCATGTTGAGACAGAGGACAACCTCATGCCTAGTTCTTTAGGACATTACTGTAGCAAGCTTTCTTTTGGGCCACCAACCAGCTCCCAAATCACGACACAGAAGCCTATTAGTCATGAACACTCGACCTTAGCTCAGGCTCGTTTCTTGCCAGCTCCCATAACTTAACCTGTTTCTACATTTGCCTCAGGACTTTTTACCTTTCTGTATGTCCTACTTTCAATGCTTGCTCTGTGTCTGGCTGGCCCTGAGCACCTCCCTCTCTTTCTCGCTCATTAGAGAATCTTCTCGCTCATCCTCCGGAGTCTAGATTCCTCCTCCTGATTCTCTGTCTGGCAGCCCAACCTATCCCTCTCCTGCCTAGTTATTGGCTGTTCAGTTTTTTATTAGACCAATCAGGTGCCTTAGGCAAGCAAGCAAGGCATCTTTACACCACTCAACAGAAGCAGCATAAACAAATGTAACTCATATCTATGCCTAGTTAAATAAACAGTCCCGACACATCACACGCCTGGCTTCTCAGACAGGTGTTTCACTTGCCTGTCGCTCGTCAGGGCTGGCTGCTCAGTGAGCCCAGGGTCCACCTTCCACTCCCTCTGTTTTCTCAGCACTTCTTTATCTGTGGTTTTGTTGTTGCTTGTTTGTTGGGACAAAGCCATTGCTCTCCTGGAGCTTACATAGCCAAGTCTGTGGCCTCAGACTCACAGAGATCTGCCGCCACAGCACACTCCCCACTTCCCCCCCACCTTTTTTTTTTTTTTTTTGGTTTTTACAGACAAGCATTTCTTATTTGTTTTTTAAAAAAATGTTCTTGAGTGGTGGAAACCACTCAAAACCAGGACACCAGGAAAAGGAGTCTGTCATCAAGTTTGATGGCCTGAGTTTGATTCCAGGCATCACAAGGTGGAAGAAAAGAGCTGACTCCCTGCATGTACGTGTGTGCACCCTATACATACACAAGCAAACAAATACATGTAAAAAAATACAAGTGTAAATACATCTGCAGGGTAAACTCTGATAATGGAATTGCTTGACCAAGTCAGCATGTATTTCTAGTTCATCTAACATTGTCAGTTTGGTCTTCAGAGAGGTTGTGGTCACCACACTTATCAACAAGACCCCGATTCTGCTTGCTGCTTCAGTCACCAGTGTTCCAGGAGTAAGTATTTGAATTCCATCAACGTGATGGGGGGAGACGTCTGCCAACTCTCTTCAGCAAGAACAAGTATCTTCTCAAGCTCCCTAAGAAGAGCTTTCTTTGCTTTTTCTACCAATGCCTGTTCATAGCTTAGGAGTTTCTACTTCCTTGTCTTTCCTGGCAGTTCTGGGAATTGAACGTAGGGTGCCACATGTGCTGGGCAAGAGCTCTCCCACTGAGCTCAGTCCAGTGTGTGCACCTGTGAAGGTGTGGCGTGTGTATTCACTCCTGTGTGCAGGCCAGAGAATAACCTGACGTCATTCCTCAGATGCCGGACATGGTCACTTTTTCTTTTTTAAAGACTGGATCCCTTCACTAGTCTGGGAATCACCAAGTAGGCAAGGTTGGTTGGCCAGCGAGTGCCTCCTTCCACACCCACAGCACACACCATGACACCAAATTTGTTTGTTTTTGACATAGGGTCTAGGGAAAGAACACAGGTCTGCAAGCACACCGAAGACTGAGCTATCATCCCAGTTTTTAAAATTAAGTATTGAGTAAATTAAAAACTGGCTTCAGTCTGGCACAGTGGCCCATGCCTTTAATCCCGGTGCTTGGGAGGCACATGTAAAGGCAGATCTCTGCGAGTCTAAGGCTAGTGTGCTCTACATAGGTGAGCTCCAGGCCAGTTGGGACTACATAGTCAGACCCTTGTCTCAAAAATAAAGTTCTTTTAGCAAGGTCTTACTAAGTTGCCCAAACTGGCCGTGAACTCATTCTGTAACCAGAGCAGGTTGAGCCCAGGCAGGTCCTGAAGTTGTAATTGTCCTGCCTCAGCATCCTGAGTGGTTGGAATTACAGGACTGCACAGCTGGGCACAGCCTTCTACTCCCTTCTCATCATTTGAGGTCATGTGCCGACACTAGCTGCCAAGTTGTCACATGGCAGGCAGCTCTGGCCCTTCTCACCTCTCTGCTCCCTCACTAAGCTCCCCTCCACAGGATGGTGGGACAGAAAGATAGCTTAGAAATGTTCTACCCCATAAAACATGCACATGTCTGGCCCTTTCAGGGGTCATTGCAAGGACACGGCACAAACTCTGAAGCTGTCAAAAGAGGCTCAATGAACCTAAGAGAGGATACTCCATTTGAAAACATGTCTATGTTCCACCCTGATGAGGAGGCATCAAAGTAAAATGAGTTTGGACCACTTTTGAGTGATGACATTTACATCGTCATGGAGACTTACTTATCACACTCATTTAGGTGGAGAGTCAAAATCAACACTGCCATCAGAGAGCTTGTTGCTAGTCATTTAGGGAATTCCAGACTAGGATATTCAGTAGGGATTTTAAGGTCTTAGGAAAAAAGAAAAGGTGTGGGGGGAGACAGACATAGACACAGACAGACATAGACAGACAAACAGACACACAGACACAGACACACACAGACAGACACACATACAGACACACAGACACAGACATACACACACAGACAGACACAGACACACATAGATAGACATAGACATAGACAGACAGACATACACACACAGACACAGACACACACACAGAAACAGACAGACACAGACATAGACAGACATACAGACACAGACACAGACATAGACAGACATACAGACACAGACACACACACAGAAACAGACACAGACACACACAGACAGACACAGACACAGACAGATACAGACAGACAGAGACACAGATATACAGACTGACACAGAGAGACACACACAGAGACGCAGAGATACAGACAGACACACACAGACACAGACAGACATACACACACAGACAGACACAGACACACATAGATAAACATAGACATAGACAGACAGACATACACACACAGACACACACAGAGAGACAGACAGACACAGACATAGACAGACATACACACACAGACAGACACAGACATAGACAGACATACAGACACACACACAGAAACAGACATACACACACAGACACACAGAGACAGACAGACACAGACATAGACAGACATACACACAGACACAGACACAGACATAGACAGACATACAGACACACACACAGAAACAGACACACACAGACAGACACAGACAGATACAGATACAGACAGACAGACACACAGACACACAGACACACAGACAAAGACACAGGCACAGACAAAACACAAGAATGGAAACATGGATGTCTCCAGCATGTACTGCATGGAGTAGGCCTATCAGGACCCCCCATGTGGAGGAGACATGTTTTTGTTTGTGAACTCAGCCTTTAAAGGCTGAACCGTCTCTCCAGGCCATGTGGAGGAGACTCAGAAGCATAACCCCAGTCCTCCAGGGCCTTCTGGTCCCATCTACAAAGATACTGATGGTGCTGCTGCTGCTGCTGCTGCTGCTGCTGCTAAGAGAAGGCTAGCCATTAGTGATGCTGCATTATTAGCCAGGTATTGTCCTATGGGACTTAATTCACACTCACCAGTTACTATGATGAATAGGTCCATTTTACAGGTAGGTAAATGGAGGCACATGAAGTAATAAACATATTTATAGCACTTCTCATAAATGAGTTTTGAAAAATTCTGATAGTCAATCCCATCCGAGTCTCAGAACCACAGTGAGCCAGGCAAGAACCACACAAAATGGCCATGGTAAAACCCTGAGCACAAGGCAGCTCCATTGCTTTGATGGGGAGCGTTTAAAGATGGGGCCTAGATATCTGAATAAGGTACAGATGGGCATTCTAGAGCAGGCTAGCACAGAGGTGCTGGTTTCCTGTGTGGGTTGTTGGGAAGGTGTGAGGTGCAAGCCTGGAGCTGGGGTACACAGGTATGAGGCCTCATGTCATGAAAGGGTTAGGACAGAGAACTGTGGGAGACTCAGTCTGGCAACTGTGGGAGACAGAAATGGCAAGGATGGGTAACCTGGTGGACTCTGAGCACAGTGGGAATTTAGCATAATGAAAGCAAAAGGGGGAGAAACAGTTTAATAGGAAGGTAAGATTTGATTAATTGCTGAATGTTATTATAGAATAAGTAATATAGAATACATTGTTCTATAGTCAAAATTATTATAAGTTCGAAACATCTGTACAATAAATATAAAAGCAGAGAAAATGGACTCTCCAAATTGAAGGGCTTTAAATGCTTCTCTAAGGACCCAGGGAATTGCTACCAATACATGTTCACAATGTAAATCTGGTCTCTGAGTTGCATCTAGCTTTCTCTCTTTTAATGGCCAATTCTAGACTGACTCACATACTTTCCCTTAGTGCTAAAAGGGAAAGCTACCTATCACGGTCATTAATAATAAATGGAAGGACTCAGGTTCCTCACTTGACAGGAAAAACATAAAGAGAGAACACACTCTCTCAAAGAACGACTGAAGGTGATAATGATTCATTGCGGTAAAATGTCTCCAAAATCCCCCGATGGAAAGACTCACCCCATCCCAGCTGCTACGCAGTGAATTCTCTCTCCCCTAGAGCATATGTCAAAGGCTTACAAGAGAGCTTCAGAAGGTGGGCTTTCAGAAACAGGCCCTTAGAGATGTGCTTGAAGTGAGATGTATGGAGCAAGGTGTGCCCTGAGTGTTGCATGCTTAGCATCCTTTCGAGAAAAGAAGCCACACATGGAGAAGGGCGTATGATGATCAAGGGAGGGACTGGAAGGACAAAGTGATTAGCCACAGGATGCCGAGGAGGTACGGCTCGAATACAGCGTGTTCCCTGCAGGATGCTACACTTAAATGGTTGGCCCACATGGAACAGATGTGAAGATGTCAGGCTGGACACAGCTGAAGGAAGTAGGTCACAGTTCAGGAGAGCTTTGAAGCTTATAGAAGACCTGAGCTCCTGCCTTGCTCTCCACTTCCCATCCACCAATAAGGGAAGGACAGCCTCTGCCACTCAATCTCACCGCCATGATGCTCTGCCCACGGCACAGGGACGTGAGACCATGGAATAAACCTCCAGAAACTGTGCGTCAAAACAAGCCTTCCCTTCATTAAGTTGTTCTATTTGGGTCCCAGGAAACGAGAGTTGCTGACCAAACCAGAAGCAGAGAGGCACGGAACATTCTCCATGGGACCCTTGTCACCTGTACAACCCTGTCAGCTCCTTAGCTTTAGGCTTCTGGCTCGGGAACGGTTCACACCCATCAGTCTGAGCGTTTTATCCTCGCGGCACTAGGAAATGAATTGCTACACACTTGTGCAAAGGGCGGCGTTAAAGGACAAATCTGGGCTCACCTGATACTCAGGTGAGTTGAGCTTGGGGCTTCATTCTGCAAGTCCCTTCCAAAACAGCCTTTGAGATCCAACATCCCGACCTTTGAAATGAAGGATTTGGGCCGCATGAGCCCTGAAGTTGAAACTCTGTGGTTTTATCACTTTGGAGACAATGGCACCTCTCTTTCCATATCCACTGGAGTTGGGATCATCTCAAAGCCAAAAAAAAAAAAAAGAAAAAAAAAAAGGTAGGACATGGGGTTCAAGCTCCAGAAACCCATGGTCAAGCAGCAGAATTCAAGGAGAAAAAGAGAAGAAAGCATAATTAGCAATGCTGCCTTCATTTACCATATGCCACATAACAGCTCCATCTTCACGTCAAATCTGGCCTCCAGGCCTCATGCCACAGCGAGCTAATACAAAGAGACGCAGGGAGCCGCCAGATGCAGAAAATGACTGCTGAGGGGTGCAGAGGAGGAGCTGCATGCAAGGACACTCCTTTCCTGAACCTGCTACGGTTCAAGGTCATTTAACCCCAGAAGGATGAAAGCCCCAGTACAGAGAAAAGGGGAAAAAAGAAAGGAAGGAGGGGAGGGAGAGAGGGAGAGAAGAAAGAAAGAAAGAAAGAAAGAAAGAAAGAAAGAAAGAAGGAAGGAAGGAAGGAAGGAAGGAAGGAAGGAAAGGAAGGAAGGAAGGAAGGAAGGAAGGAAGGAAGGAAGGAAGGAAAGAGAGAGAAAGGACTGGCCTTGAAATTCAACCTCCAGCCTCAGCCAGCACGGGGACACCCACGCTCACTCCCCGCTGATGATTGCTCGGGTGTCCAGAAGCTCGAGACTAGTAAACAAGCCTACACCAGCAAAGTGGCAACAGGAGCCCCTGTACAAACCTCACGCAGACACAGGCTACTGTTTTACCTTTCCTTCCCCCAAAGTAAATTGTGGCTGTCAAATTGCACCCTTTCATTTCTGTCGCCGGTTCATTTAAAAGCGGCTAATCAGAAAAGCCTACAGAAGTATTTAATCAGATTTTTTTTTCTTTAAATGACCTAATGTTGTGGTAGGAAACCGCTGCCAGCTCACGCTGGGGAGAAACGTAGCCCTGTCAGCATTTAATTATTATTTTAGCATGATTTCTTTACTTTCCTACCGGGAAGAAATAACTTAAATTTTTTTTTTGAAAAAAGGCAACAAACGCTTAGCTTTCAGCCTTACAAGACACTGCCTTTGGTATTTTTGCTTTGTCAAAAGTGGCTGGTTCAGGACATGGCATGTCACAGGGGGTGCCAGCTCCAATGTTGCAACACTGAACCCATGGCATGAAAATTCTATTGAGTGCGCTAGTTTGGAGAGGCGACGTTATTTGGGACCCATTCATGTCTGTGACAATAGTCACCTTTCCCAAAGTCCTGCCCTCGGGATTTCTGAATGAACTGGACAGTTCTACTCTCCTCCACTTCCTCCTCACTTCCACTCCTACAAACTTGCCAAGTTCAATCCGTTAGGGAAAGGGGCATGAAGGCAGGCATGTATACTCGACTGCCAATCAATAGTTACCCAGGTCGAAGTACATGGCAGCCCAAAGGCCAGGTATCTGGGTATGTTCTCTAAAATGAGTGCGTCTTTCATCTTCCAAGATCTATTTCATCACCTTATGTATATGGGAGACGGAATGTGTGCACATGTGTGCAAGTGCCTGAGGCGTCCAGAAGGGGTCAGCAGAGCCTCCGAGCTGCACTCACAGGTAGTGCTGGTCTGATGAGGATGCTGGGAACAAACCCAGGCCCTCTGCCAGCACAGTATTGCTCTTCACTGCTGAACTATCTCTGGTCCTCTTTCATCTTTAATTCCTTTCTTATAATTGGATCTTTTCCTTTTTTGTTACAAAAAAAAAATTGCCATTTCATGAATGCTCCAAGAAAAAAAAAACCCTTCGCTATCTTTCTCTATGTTGAGTTTTGTTTTGTTGAGACAGGATTTCACGTAGCCCAAGCTAGCCTTGAACTCTTGATCCGCCTGCATCTAGGTCTAGATTGTGGAGTTACAAAAGTGCACTGGCACTTGGCTAGAAACCCCTCAGGACTCCACCCGCCCCTTCGTCCTGCTGCACAGTTCTGCTCTTGGCTAAACTGGGGACACTGGGTACAGACAAGCGGCAGCTGTTGACTCTTAGGCAGCAATGCAAGCGAGCGAGCAACAGTGCTTGCTCCTGAGGTCCCGCTCCACACTGACCTGGACACACAGTGGGGCCCAAATGTCTGCACAGTGAGAAAGCTGACCAATCCTCAGGACTTGGAGTAATTCTAGGTAGCAGGACACGATGACGAAGGTGGTCCCTGATTGCTGGGCCAAAAGATGTTCTGAGCCACCAAGAAGCTTGATTTCAAAGAGAACTTGAGACCTGCCCCCAGCCAAACCTTTCTCCCACTTCCTCCTCTCTTCATTTCTTCCACCTTAGTAAACATTTGCCACCTAAATGCCAGCACCCCAGGCCTCCGTTTCCCATTCCAGCCTACCAGAAAGCTCTCTTTATCTTCCCCACTTTAGCTGTTCCCCTTTCCCTAACCCTAGTCTAGGGACATTGCTTCCCGGCCTCCATGACTACAGTCCAGCCTCCTTCTGAACCATTCTGCAGAAGCCAGCCCAGCCAAGGGATGCTCTGAAGGAGGAAGCCTGACCATGTCATTCCCGTGCCTAGAACTGGCCAGGGGCTTCCACGGGAACCAGAACAAATGCAAAGTCCCCCAGCACCAGCCTACCTGCTCACCTCTGTGGTCTCACCCCATTTTCACAGTCCCCCATTTATTGTGTCGCTCATTCCCATCGACAGGCTAAGTCCCTCCCCATGCCTCCGGCTATGGGCTTTGAGTGTGTTGTGTTCACAGGGCAGAAATTCCTCTTTCTGCCACCTACACAGGGAGCTCCTGAATGTGGAAGGCTGCAAACGTGTCCTCAAAGCTGGCCACTAGTATCTGTGCTCTCCGTAATCCACACCTGTTCTTGTTTACTTACTAATTACATAGCGTCTCCTCACTGACAAGGGCCCTCCGCCCCTTTGAAGTGCTGCGAACCCAACGGCTAGCACAATATCTGAGAAAATCCAATTTTAAAAAAGTGAATGAATGTTTTGTTATTCATTGTCCAAAGAAGCATAAACAACAGGAAAAAAAGGCTACTACATGCGTTTACAGAGTGGAATCAGATTTCCTAAGTCTATTTTGTGTTGCTATGACAAAACACCAGAGACTGAATAAGCTATAACATAAAGAGGTTCTTTGGCTCATGGTTTCGGTAGCTTGGAACAGCATGATGCCACATCTAATGTGAGTCCTAGTCATGTGGGCCTCCCAGGGTCATGGCCTGAGGGCCTTTCACCAAGTCTCTACCACCTTAGACACTGTTATGTTGAAGATCTAGCTTCTCAGACATGAACACGGGCGGACAAGCCGTATCAACAAGCAGACCTGGCTGTTTCCTAGACAACCTACAAAGTGAGCTGCAGACTCTCTGAAAGTCATCATCTCTTGTTTCACCACCTGCCCCAACCCCACTATAGTCTGAATTCCTTACTGATGGCAGAGGGACGAGAGGCCTGGGTGTGAGGGGGTGGGGCGCTGTACTCAAAGGAGAGGCTGTAGGACTTGGAAGTTGGGGTGATCTTCGATGCAGGGTAGCCATGACAAGTCTTGCTCTGCAGTGTCAGCCCCCCTCAGCCAAGCAGCACGAGCCACCTGTGATCTCATCTCCCCGGGAAGCACGGCTTCCTCTGTGGGCTGTGTCTCCAAGCTGAGCACAAGAAGTAATTGAAGTGCTTAACCCGGACACTCGACCTCAAAGGGACCCCGATGTCACCTCAAAACCTTAGTCATGACAAATTAATTCAGCACATAGCTGTTGAACCCAGGTCTTGGTCCAGCCATTGGAGAGTTGCAATTAAATTTAAAAGTTGCTGCTGCCTCAAAGGGACTCAGAGACTATCAATGCAGATGCCTTAAATCCACACCTACCACATGGCAGTATCACCCATAACTAATAGGAACAGAAGATGGTGCAGATCCAACAATGAGCCTGTGAACACCTACATCGCCCCATCACCCACCACCCTGAGTGTCCCCCTTAGCACTCAGAGACCTGTACCTGAAGGAGCTAAAAGAAACCAGACTGACTTTATCAAGAACAGAGTCAAGGGGCTGAGGCTAGAGCTTGGGTGTGCCTGCCAAGCCAGCATGAAGCCCTGGGTCCTATTGCCAGCTCTGTACAAACGGGTGTACTGGTGTGTGTGTGTGTGTGTGTGTGTGTGTGTGTGTGTGTGTGTGTGTGTATGTGTGTGTGTATGTGTGTGTGTGTGTGTGTGTGTGTGTGTGTGACACAAATCCATAAGCCTGGCACTGGGCAAGGTAGAGCAGGAAGCCCAGGAGTTCAAGGTCAGCTGCAGTTCTGTGGCAGGGAGTCTGAGGCCGGTCAAGGCTACCTGAAACCAAACCAGATAAAACAACAGCAACAACAAAACAGACAGAGGTCAAGCCTGGATAAAAGGCTTCCTTGCCCAGCCACAGTGAAGGAAGAAGGTACGTGAGTCAGCGGGTAACTTGGAAGGTGTTGGGATGTTGCCCGCCACTGCCTGTTTGGATCACTCTCCCAGCTGCTCCAGCCCCGTGGCGTGGAGGGCAGATGGAACCAAGCACCTGGAACTGTAAGAGCAAACCCAACACGCCCTGCTTTAATGATGGAGAAACCATCTCAGGAAGATGAAGGGCCAGTTATCTGAGGTCATCTGACCTCCACTTTCGTTCATTGGTAGAAAGGAACCACCTGCGAGGTGTGTATATCACAGCAACCACTTAATCCATTCTCTCAGCAAAGTCGAAACAACTGCTTCTAGAAATCTCAAAATATGATGATTTCAACAACCCAGAAATTCAAACAAGGAGGATCTGGACATTTCTAGGAGCTCGCATACTCAGTCCCCAGGTCCCAAGACTGTCCCTTCCATGTTGTCCTAGCATAATTCTAAGTAGCATCAGTGTCTGAATCTTTGTGTTCTAGATGAGCAGGTGTGGTAAGTTAAAGCAGATTTTGGAGGGCGAGCAGCTGCAATTAATAGTGATGAAACTGAGCCTGGGAGAGCAAAGCACAGGTCTCCAAACCCTTTCTCTAAAGACAGATACTAAATAGATAGTTCCATTCCCCCCAGCTTTTTAATCGGATGAATGTGTCTGTGTCAGTGTGTTTGCAAAAGTGAGCACAAGTTCCTCCCAGACCAGAAGAGGGCCAGGATCCTAGGAGCTGAAGTTACAGGTGGTTGTGAGGCAGACCTAGGCGTCTGGGAACTGAGCCAGGGTCCCCTGCAAGGGTACTGAGTGCTCTTAACCACTGTCCCAAACACATATAAGTTAAGAATTCATGGAGACCTTACAGAGCATCTTCATCCTCACAGATGACAGACAGCCTCACCTTCAGGGCGAAGAAATGAATTCTTAGTCAGCTTAGGCAGGATGCTAACGATTACACAACTACCGACGAAACATGTCTGTGATCTTAGCCCTTTCTGTAACAATAGAAGAGCTCATTTAAGTACAGTGCCACACCCTTGAGACTGCTGAGCTTCTGAACTCATTGATGTATATCATTCTAGATGTTTGTAAGGATGATTCTTGAATTATCAAGACAAAGGTTAAATTAGTTCCAAGAGACTCCGAATATAAATTAAAATTAATACATATGGAAATGTATATCCATATACATTTATAAATGTATATGTATATGGAAATACATATCGAACTTAGGTCATCAGGTTTGGCAGTAAGAACGCTCACCTGTTGCGATGTCACCGACCTATGGATATTCACGTCTCTATCATGGGTGGGAAAACGAGGTGACACTGTCCATTAGGACAGAAATATAAGCTTGTCACATTGATGATATGTTTAAGTCGATTAATAAATTCTGACCATCTTCCGGCCAGCTAAAGAGCTGACATGGTTCACACCTGCGATTCCAGCATGTGAGAGGCAGACAGGAGGATATCTGCAAGTTCTGGGCCAGCCTGGGCTACACAGTGGGTTCCATGTCAGCCTCAGCTGCAGGGTAAGACTCTGTTACACATGTCGTATACATACATACATGCAGCCTAATGTTTGTGCACATACAATTTTTTAAAACCCACAGAACAAAACAAAGAGCTCAGGAGTCCCCCAGCCACAGGAGGGTATCAGGTCATTCCTTTAATTCTAGGTATTCCCAATCTCTCAATTGCCTCCTCCAACTGAAATACAAATGCACCCTCCATCCTACCTCTGCCTATTCTTTCCTTTCATTAGTGTCTCCTGTTCCTTTTCTGAATTAATTAGGACATAAAAATAGAAACGCTGACATGTTTATAAAGATTTGGAGTGCTGTTTAAACATGAAAGAAGCGAGGTTGGGAACGCAGGGGTGACGAATTTTATTTCTGTAACGACAAGTCAGAGCCCTCCCGCCAGCTGGCCCTTGCAGAAACCAGAAGCAGGGACCTATCTGCAGAAAAGCCAGGGAGGAAGGGGGAGCTGCAAAGATCCCGGGGCTCACTTCAGGGACCATGCAAATGGGTTCTAATTGCTGAGGGGACACTGCATAGAGGTCAAGTGGAGAGATGCCCAATAACCCCCCCCCCCACGATGGTAGGGAAGGCAGGCAGCAAACCCTTCTTCTGCTGCTTCTGGGGTGCTCCTGTCTCTGCTTACTGACCCTAAACAAGGGGCTCTGGTTGGGGGAGTCACCTCTCTCCACCTCCTGCCATGCAGGAAGTGGGAGGAGGTGGTTCCGTGTGCTTCTGAGTGTCCCTGGGATGCACCTGCAGTCTGACAGGTCCTGCCAAAGGAAATGAGCAGCGATAAGTGATCGGGACCTGATTAGATCAGGTGCCTTGAGAAAGGTGCTGAGCCCGAGATATTTCAGAGAAATAAGGAGAAACTTGGGAATAGGCTCCTGGCAAGCAATCCCAGAGTAGATAGGGTCGGAATTGGAAATGGATTTCATGGGTAGATAAAGTCTAATAAATGGCAGGTCACTCAAAAATCATATATCATCAAGTCTCATATAGTGTCTGTGAAGTTTGTTATCAATAATTTAACACGAGAAGAGCCTGGCCCTTAGCAAATATTTAATTTCAAAACATACTTACTGATTTACTCAGATACAGCATGCATGGTATATTAAAAACATATTGCAAGAGCTAGATGCCAATAAAGCTTGTTCAGGAAGCTGCTGTGCTTGTGGCCATCCCAGTAATCCCTGAAAGCAGGGACAGGACCCTCAGCCCCTGAAGCTAGTCCACTCGCAATTCCTAAATCATCCTAGGAAAGAAAGCATGTGCAGATGTTACCTGAGTCCCCATTCTCGGGCTGGGCAACATGCCAGATACCACAGGTGTGAGTGCTAAGATCAGAATTCAGAATCCCAGGAACTAGGGAGATGACTCAGTGGGGTCAGTGCTCTGTGGGCAAGCGTGAGGACCCCGTCTGAATCCCTAGCATCCAGATAAAAAGCTGGGCATGGATGCATACCCCCTTTAACTTCAACCCTGTCTGGGGACAGCCATAGGAGGATCACTGGGGCTTGCTGGCCCCCAGTCTAGCTCCAGGTTCAGTAAGAGACCCCGTCTCAAGGGAAGAAGGCAGAGAGTGACAGAGGAGGACACCCATGCCCTCCTCCGGTTTCCTCCGGCCAGGACACCATATGCCACATACCCAGGCAACACACACGAAGAACGAATTGGGAGCCCCACCCGCCGATGTGTTTTCAAGGGAATGGTCATTCACTGGGCAGAGCTCACAGCAAAGGCTCCACACAGTCACACCAGCAGCAAGGTTAACAAACCCTGTGAAGCTTTGGGGTTGCTCTTGAGATGACAAGGGCCTGATAGGAATGTATATGGTGGGTGAGAACTCTGAGCGCCTCCAACTATCTACCAGAAAAGGCAGAGGGGGCATGTGAACGAGGGTCTGGAGAGAGGCATTTGCCAGTTCCAGCTCCGCCAACAAAAGCTACAGCCCCAGGATTGGCACTCCACAGGAGGCCCTTCTGTTCAACAGGGCGGGCCCACACCTGCTTTCAGCTCTCAACAGGGAGACTTCCTATCTGTCTCCTCTTCACTTACATCTCCAAAAGAAGCTTCTCCAATAAACCCATGTCGGGAGACGTGATTAGTACCCTCCTGGACTCAGCTATGTATGTGAGGTAGCCGCAGGCTCTCCCAGCTCCTAAGTCCTTCCCCAGAAAATTGAGCATTGCCTTTTCAATGCAGGAAGGGTATCCAGGACCAAAATGCCCTCCCACCAGTAGCATCTCTACACAAGATGACAAGACAAACAAGCAGAGCTAGCCAGAAGCTTGGGCAGCCGGATTGGATGATACACACAGTCCCAAAAAGCTTGGACAACCTAGATGAGGCAATGAAAATGGAGCCTCAAAGGTCAAAAGGAGGTAATGACATGGGTGTCGGAGCCATCTTGGAAAAAACGGCTAAGCCAGACTCGGTTTCTTCTTCCTGAAGCATAGCACCCTTCCCCCTCTGTCATCTCAGACGAAACCTCCCCCTCCACCAGCCCACGGAGGGGTCCCAAGAGATGCTGACTCCAGAAGGCCACTGTTAAAAATCGCTCCAGTGAAGACGCTGAGGGACCTTGCCATCTGGATGGGCTCAGAGGTCAGCTGGTGACCAACCACGTGACCTTCCAGTTTCCCATTGAAGGAAGCACAAAGAGAACTGGAAGGCTTGTCTGGCCCAAGCTAGAGGTGAGGGGCTGAAGGGGGAGGGAATCTTGGGAAGCAGATATAAAAATTCTGGAATAAGAGAGAGAGAATGTGAGGAGGGGTCTACTCCCCACATTGGCAAAGGCACTGGTGAAATCTGCAGGGCAAATGCCTAGCCTGTAACTCATGGTGGAGCCAAATAACACACAGAGCTCCAGAAGCAGGGACCACAAGCCATGCGACAATCGGCACGACAATCGGCACTCAGCACCGAGGAATGGCGGTCCTTGGCTTGGGGCGGGGCAGAAGTAGCTCCCCCTTCTCTCCTGACACTTTGGGACTTAACACTGACATGGAGAAAAACACTGTTAACTAAAGTTAAGTTCTTACTTTGGGTTCAGAAGTCCACTAGCACCGGCTTCTGTCTATTTTTGGAAACCCTAGGCAATGTTGTGAACATAGGATCAAATGGGCAGAGAAAAAGCATCGTTTTGGATGTTTGGGTGGGGTTCAAACCTGCCTCACCCCTCATCAGCAGGGTGTGGAAAATTCTTCGTTAGTAGACCTGGGACGGAGACCTGTTTCCGTTTGCCTCCCCAGACCCTGACTCTGAAGTGGAGTGAACAGAAAAATCGGGGCTTTAGTTTCTTCATCAAGTCTCACGGAAGCCGATTCCACCCCAGATGCCCTAAGACTCTTATTTCCAGTCTGTTCCTCACGCCTCTGATGGCTCCCAAGCTAATTTCCCAGACACCCATTTCAGTCAACTCTGGGAGCCCAGACTGGGGCGAGGGAGGGGGGAATCTTAGAAATACCAAAACAGCCACGTGCTCCGGCATTTAGCACTTCGTAGAACAATCTAACTTGAGTGCATTTAGACCACTTTCTATTGACTAATTTAGAACATTTTGCCACAGCAGACTGAGCTAGCTGCTTTTCACTGCCAAACTAAATACTCCACTTTAAAGCACACCCCTGCGTACTCATGCGATTTCTCTTTTTAGGCTAGGAATGTAATGTTGACATAAATGTCAAATAAAATTAATGAGAGAACGGGCCCTCAAATGGTACTCGTGCGAAGGGAATTTGCTAGACCGGGACCTTTGAGCCCGAATGTATATATAATTATATAACACTCACACGAGGAGGGGGTCTGAATGCTAAGCTTTAGCCATTTTATCACCTTTGTCGGGGATGCTGTTACAACAAGAAGGAAACCAGGTTGCAAGTAAATTAAAACGAAAATACCATCAGATTAGAAGTCTGTGGGGAAAGACTGCAAAATGAGAAGAGTGGCCCATCTGCTGGGTACTGAGCCCGCCACCCAGGATCACTCGGAAGTCAGCTCAGGTGCCAGCTGGGCCTGGAGCCTTCAGCTCTTGATTCTGTAAATGGACCTCCTCCTGGCCGACCCACCTTCCCCTTTACCTCCCTGAACCAGCCCCCAGCCACTTAGGAAGGCTAAAAATGGCTGGGAGATCAAGAACACTCAATTGTCAAGGCACTAGACCCTAGTCGATTGGCTGCCTCCTTTCTTACTAAGAACCTTGCCTTTTAGTTCCAGTCTCGGAAGTCTTTCCCCAAGTGTAGAAGAATCATAGAAGATCATATCCATCTTGGCTCAGTGTGCCCAGGGAGAGCAGTGTGCCGCCGGGGGCAGTGTGTGTGTGTGGGGAAATGAAATAGTCTTCTCTCAGCGTAAAAAGCTTTGGCTGGGCGGTGGTGGTGCACGCCTCTAATCCCACCACTTGGGAGGCAGAGGCAGGTGGATCTCTCTGAGTTCGAGAACAGCCTGGTCTACAAGAGCTAGTTCCAGGACAGGCTCCAAAGCTACAGAGAAACCCTGTCTTGAAAAACCAAAAGCCAAAAACAAACAAACCAAAAAAGCTTGGAGTAAAATTTTCTGTAATGCAGGGGAAGTCTACATCTACCTTCAGCCCCAGGAACATGGCAAAGCAGGACCCCCAACATTTCATGCAGAGAACATGCGACTGTCTGAGGAGTCTGGGGATGGCCGCTGGGGAGGAGCCACTAACAAAACACTGATTTTTACTGTTTGATGAACTCCTAAGGACCAGACAGCATGCATTCCATCCCATATTCTGTTCTGGACTCCAACAACCATACCATTTTGGAAGTCCATAACATTTTCTTTTCCGAGATGTTTATGGGTTAAGTTTCTATTTCTTTCCAGGTGTTGAGATGACTTAACTACAAAAGACCAACACATTTATCCGGGAGGCCATCCTAGGAATGATACCACCACTGATGGGAATCATGGAGGGGGAATCAAACACCCACAGATTTCTTCTGAAGGTCCCCCACCTTTAAGTGGTTCCCATTAATTCATCAATGGGGAGCATGGATAGTTTCTAGCTAGATTATAGGGAGTAAAGAGAAAAATACTCACTGCTAACTTCAAAATATCCACACTGGTGGCATTAGGAGGTGACCCACACTCATCATGGAGTGTCTTCCCAGGACAGGGAGAGCAGCCTCCATTTCTCTCTTTGGGGTATCAGCCCATGATGAATAAATAAATTTTTTTTGAGGAGGAAATCCAACTACCAAAATAACTCCTTCATAATTCATATATGCAATCATAACAGTGATTAATAAAAACTCGAAATGGTTCCTAAAAGCCTAAAGCATTCATTACTCAGTTAGATGTCAGGACGCTACAAGAACCTGACAGCAGGTTACTCAGGCAAATTAAATCATGTGAACTTACAAAGGAAAAAGAAGAATCTTTCCGGGGTGGACTTGCAAGCTGGTGATGGCAGAATTCAAAGAAGGGGAAACCCACCCCGCTCTTCAAGGGCTGTATATTTCAATCTTGAAAGACATAATGGGGAGGGGTGTCAGTACACTGAATTTACACAAGGATGAAAAGTTCAAAACCCCTACCAGGAATGAATGATGCTATTTCCATTAAAGGAGAGGCTAATTAATACTCACTGAGTGTCTACTGTGCACATAGCACTGGCTGGGCCATGTGATTCTTCTCATCATTATACTCCAAGCCCGAATCTCTTTGGGTATCAATGAGAATGCCTTTGTTGTTTCTGCCAGTGTGTCCTTGGTCCAGCCTTGTAAATACTAGTGCTCCAGGCATTGGAGACCCTTCTGTTTTCCCTACCCCATCTCTCTGAATGACTTCACCCAGTTATTATAGCTGTAGATACTACCTGAGAGTGAGGGCTTTCAAATTCCATGACTCTCCATCCAAGCCCTGGGAGAAAATACCCAGCTGCCCTCTGGCCATGTGCAAAAAGGATATCTCAAGCACAGGTTGTCCCTTGGTTCCACCAACCCACTCCTTGGCATATGCCATGTTCTTCAGTTGAGCCGTTAGATCCAGAGGACCCTTCTTTGGTTTTAGCCAATGTGGTCATTGTCATTTAACACTGCACGGCTATTGCATCCGTGGAAGAACCTTACATGTTATCATGGTTAAGATGAGCAAACCTTGCATAGTTACCTATTTAGCTTTTCAGTGCTTTCTGATCCCTTCAATCGAATGGTAGTGGGAACCCTGACTATAGCTTTCATTGCTGCAGAATACACATCTAACACCTAACAATATTGAACTCAGTCAGCATACAGAAATAAATATATTCTCTTTTAATTTTTTTCCTAACCTGAAATATGTTATCTCTCTTTTAAAGAAAAAAAGATTGAAGATCCAAGGAGTAAGGAAACATGAGAACAAAGTCACAATTTGAACTGAACCCATGTGACTCGGACATCCATCTTTCCAAACACCAAATCAGTGTTTCTCCAAAGTCTAGAAAAATCAATCAAGAGGGGGAAATCTACTCTTAAGATTTTCTTTCCTTGGAACAAGTTGCCTGTGACTTCTTTTAGTCTCGGAATCTCTTCTTCAACTACATCCTCACCTGATTCATGGGTGAACAAAATGAGTCTCTAACAGAGAGGCTGAAGAGAAATGATTTTTGTCCAGTGCCTAGTACACTGTAAACCTTCACTACTACATATTAAACATCTCCAACCCAAATCTCTTCTGTGCCCAAGGGAAACCACAGTGCAGGAATCTCAATTAAGCTAAGTAAGTCCACAAAATAGCCTAAGAGCTAAGGACCCCACAATAGTCTCAAATATGGATTCCACTTCCTTAAACCCGCAAAGAGAGACACCAATCTTCTTTTTGGCAAGAGAAGGAAACAGATGATTTCTAGATGGTTGTCCATTACCTAAACCCCAACTATATGATTCTATTTCAACACCTGGGTCATTCCTCAGAACAAGACAAGTCTCCCCTAATTATTCCCTCATTCTGGAGCAACCGAGGTACCAGTAAAAATAAGTCATCTGCAAGATCCGCCCTTGGGTGTAGCTTCCAGGACCATGGTACCTGAGGCTGAGACCCTCAGGATCTCCACCACAGAGTAGGGCATATGCTTGCATGACACAGGACAGCTAGCCGCACTGGCATTTGCTGTCCCGTTTAGATTCCTCTAAATCCCCGTTTCCCCCTCTCAGACACAAAGAAGCTCAACGGTGCCTCTGCATTAGTTACTTTTCTGTTGCTGTGCTCAAGACCATGACCCAAAACAACTTGGGGTGGAGTTATGAGCATCTTTCATCTTATACCGTCAGGTAATGGTCCGTCTCTAAGAGAAGTCCAGGCAGGAACTCAAGGCAGGAACCTAGAGGCAGGCACTGAAGCAGATGTCATGGAGGGGTGTTGCCTACTGGCTTGCCTCCCATGGCTTGCTCAGCTTGCTGTTTTAGACTATGCTGGACCACCTTCCCGGAGGTGGCACCACGCTCAGCAGGTTGTGCCACAGCCTGCATGCTTTGGGACTGAAGTGACTAGGGTGGTGGGATGAAGAAATGACAGACACACGAAAAAGCTGGGACTGGGTTGGCCATGTGCTTGATGGAGACACAATAGCAGCTCAGAAACTCAGCTTGTTTATTATATACAAAGAAATGAGGAGGGGGTGGGTTTTATAACACAGACAGCTGAAGGAGGAGGCAGGTTAGCTAATCTGGGTAGGAGGTCTCTGGAGGGGGGCAGTCTCAGGCTGCAGTCACCCAGGAGGAGGAAGCTGTGATTGATGGATACTTTCTGTCCACACTGTCAACATTGGTCCACAGAGCAGCGGAAAGTCCTGCCACTCCCACGGGTCTGAGGCATTGGGGTCCTTGATATGGGCATGCTCAAATCAACAGGATTCATTCACTTAGGACTTCTCAACACTCTCCACAGGGCTGGGCCCGCCTCTTATGAATTAGCAATCTAGCAGATGCCCCACAGGCTTGCCTACAGGTAATCTGAAAGAGGCATTTTCTGTACGTAGCTTGTGTCAAGTTGACAAAAAACCAAACCAAACCAAACCAAAAACCAGAACACTTTCTCAACCTCCCATCATTACTATAAAGCCACTTTGTGTCTCTGACTCCCAACATCTGCCTTCCTTACACCCTCAACCATCACACAGTTTCCTAACACAATCAGTGTGGGGGGACTTTTAGGTGTCTGAATCTGACATTCAGTTCCAGGTCACAAGGAAAACACAAGAACTCTCTGAGGCAAGAATGCAAACACCCCGCTCGTGTCTCAGGACAGGAGAAAGAAAACAGATTCTTCTGGGTGCCCTGGGCAATGAGACCAAAGACGCTAACAGGCTCATCAAGTGTCAGGCTGTATATTCTCCATGCTCGGGCTACCCGCAGCTCTCACAGTTCCAAAACTTGTCTTTCTGTGAGAGGTGTCTAGAGTATTCTTTCCGATCATGCTCTCTTGTCTCTATTCTCAACTGCCTGCCACACGTCATTTCCAGCCAACACCTGGGTCACGTCAGACTCAGCAGGTCCAAAATTGATGTTCGACCTATTATTCTCTAGGAAAAGAGACTAAGGTGGCTAGAATGAGAAACGTCCCCGAGAGACGCATTTATTTGAACACTTGGTCCTCAGCTCATGGCACTGCGGGGAGGTCATAGAACCTTTAGGAGGTGGAGCCTTGTCAAAAGAAATGTGTCATTGGGGCGTGCGGAAGTCAAACGTTGAAGGTTTGTAGTCTTACCTCAACTTCCTGTTCTCACTTTGTTTCCTATGTGTGTGGGAAATGTGATGAGGCAGCTTCCTGCCCCTGCTCACACGCCATGTTTTCCCCCTCACGACGGAACTTCCTGCCCCTGCTCACACGCCATGCTTCCCCCTCACGACGGAACTTCCTGCCCCTGCTCACACGCCATGTTTTCCCCATCACGAAGGAGCTTCCAGCTCCTGCTCCCACGCCATGCTTTCCCCATCACGATAGAGCTTGCTGCCCCTGCTCACACGCCATGTTTTCCCCATCACTGCTCACATGCCATGCTTCCCCATCACGATGGACTCTATCCCCTGGAACTGTTAGCCAAAACAAACTCTCCCTTCCTTGAGCTGCCTTTGGTCATGGTGTTTTACAGCAGAGATCAACTAATAGAGGGACTAGCGATGGCGTCAGAGATTAAGTTCTTGGAAACCTTAGCTCCTATGATTAACATCTTGGTCTGCTTCATGCTATAATGTAGCAAAACAACTTGAGGCTGCATGTTTTATACAGATAGCATTTGACTCATGAGGGACTGAGGGGGCCGAACATGGGACTGGCCTTCTAGTAAGAACTGCCTGGTGGGAGTGCAGCATGACAGAGGAACAGAAAGGAACAGGCCAGGTACAGAAGAGACCAAGTATATGAGTGACCTTGCTTTATAGCAGCACACTCTCATTAGCCTCAATCTACTCTCTGTGTATCGACACCAGTTATTGGTTGCGTCACATAATCTAGTCATGTTCTGATAGGCCTGTTAAAAGGTCACCCACTTCAGTGTTGTTCCTATTGGGGACCAGCACATGAACCTCTGTAGGGCAAACGGTTTCCAAAGCACAGCACTTAAGACACTAACAGTGGATGCATGCCACCAAAGGCGGCAAGCAAAAAGAAACAAAAAAGAAATGGGGTTCAGGAAACAGGAGACACATAAGAGCCATGAGAAAAATAATAAATCCCTTCATGAAAGCTGTATTGTAACAGGATGAGAGCAGAACCAGGCAAAATCAGAGCCGGAGAAGGTGACAGTAATGCATGACCTGACATGGCTGGACAAGAGTGGAACTGGACTGAGAGTCAGTCCGAGAGCCCAGGGAAATCAGGGAGGAAGGGAGAGGGAGGGAAGAAGGCAGAGAAGGAAGGAAGGAACAAAGGAGTTTATATATGCACAGCCCACAAAGTATAATGTTTGCTAAGAAAGATAGGATTTATAATCAGTAAAAATCGCCTCATAATATGAATAGAATGTGAATTCAAAAGAAGGGGGAAAGGTGTAAGTTCTCAGAATAAAAAAAAAATCAATGGACAATTTTAGATTAAGACTCTTCAAGTCGGGTTATTTTCTTTTTTCTTTTTAAAAATGTTTCCCCTGCGCACTATTTATTACACAATAAATAGTTGTGTTACACAATAAATAAAAGGGAAAAGCACACAGGCCAGAAAAGCTTAGCTTAATGACCTCCTGCAAAGTCAACACCCATGTGATCATGCAAGACAAAAGGCGGGGTGCCAGCACCCTGAGGCCCTGGACAGTCTCTTTCCACTTAGCACACTGCCCTCCGAAGCACTGCCTTGCCTTTGACAGCTGACCCTGTCTTCAAAGCCTAAACAAGCAAGCTGTCTACAAGCTGCAGCTCCATTCTATCTGGCTTTTGAGGTGCATGGATACCTAACCTATTTATGGGTAAGCATTTTTCACACAGAGAAGCCAGCAAAAACCATGTGGGTTGCACACATAATAAATGAGTTTAGGGGCTGGAGGGACGGCTCAGAGGTTAAGAGCACTGGCTGCTCTCCCGAAGGTCCGGAGTTCAATTCCCAGCAACCACATGGTGGCTCACAACCATCTGTAATGAGATTTGGTTCATTCTTCTGGAGTGTTACATGCCACAGCACTGTATACAGAATAAATAAATAAATCTTAAAAACAGAAATGAGTTTGACATATCATTTTCATTGGCATAACTATACGGTAAAAGTTGTGCACACGCGGGTTCACATTTTATTAGACTCAGATGGCCATTGGGTAATGTTCTATTTAGGCTACTAGAAGCATGTCTGTCTATAATTTGGGGCAGATTCCCATTCAGTTATTCACTGAGTCTGTGCCAGGACAGAACTGCTCACTCGTAGCAACTGATTTTCTAAAGTGGTGGCACCAGAGCACATTGCCACCACCAGTGGGCGAGGAGTCTTTGTTCTCTAGCGCAGGCTGGCTTCAAGCCTGCCTCCGCCTGACTGAAGTCATCGTGGCGGACACCGAGTCACATTGCCTGTGACTTTTTTCCTTCCTTCCTTCCTTCCTTCCTTCCTTCCTTCCTTCCTTCCTTCCTTCCTTTTTTCTTTCTTTGTTCTGTAGAGCAGGTTGACTTCAAACCTGCCTCTGCCTGTCTGAAGTCATTGTGGCGGACACCGAGTCACATTGCCTCTTTTCTTTCCTTCCTTCCTTCCTTCCTTCCTTCCTTCCTTCCTTCCTTCCTTCTTTCTTTCTTTCTTTCTTTCTTTCTTTCTTTCTTTCTTTCTTTCTTCTTCCTTCTGTCAAGCAGGTTGGCTTCAAACCTGCCTCTGCCTCCCCAGTGCTGGGATTAAAGGTGTGTACCACCACCACCACCCAGCTGCATGTGATTTCTTAATTATAATTCTCTGAAGATTTATAAACATAAGCACCTTTATTTTGTGCGTAATGAACTTTGCTAGTCTTCTCTGTGTAGTCCCCGTATAATCCACTTGCCCATTTTTCACGAAGATTTGTTTTTTGGGTAAGTATTTTGCCTTCATGCATATGTACCATGCAGTGCCCACAGAGGCCAGAAAAGGGCATCAGATCCCCCTAGAGCCAGACTTTCAGATGGTTGTCAGCTGCCATGTAGGTGCTGAGAATCCAACCCAGGTCTTCTAAAAGAGCAGGAAGTGCCCTTAACCACCAAGCCATCTCTCCAGCCACTACCTCATTTTTCTATTTGGCATCTAACTTTCTTTTACACCTGCTGAAGCTATCTCTAATTTGCCTTTTACTGTCTTAATTGCGTTTTGATGGACTAAATTCTTCCTTCTTATTATTTCAATTTTAACTGATTTCTCCTTCTATTTGGCCTTACTGAATCCTATAAATTCATCCCAACCAAAATTATGGCTACACTAACTCTCCTAAATTAACTGCTGGAATCCTTTTTTCTTCACACTTGAATATAACATTTAGCTGGGATGGATCTAGGTATGGTCAAAATGTATTATTTTTCTATACTTATAACCAATCATCAAAGGGTTATCTCTTTACAAGACTGTCCTGGGCTGGAGAGACGGCTCAGCAGTTAAGAACACTCCCTGTTCTTGGGGAAGGCCAGTTCCCAGCATCCACATGGCAGCTCACACCCACCTGACTCCAGTTCCAAAAGCTCTGGTGCCCTCCTCTGGTCTCTGGGGCACCTGCACCCGCATGGTGCACATGTCTCATATAGGTATATAAATAAAAATTGATAAACGACATCACATCTTTCTCTTCTGGGGGGCCATGTTTGTCATAGCACGGTGTCCTGTGTGCCCAAGTTGACCCTGGGATTGTTTATTCCCACTGGTCTGGTGTGGTCTAGCTTTGGGCCAATCCCACCTATTTTTCAGTTATTCAGGCATGATGGTGAATTTGAATATCTGTGAAAATAAAACTTTCTTCTTCTATTTCAAGAATGTCTGGTCTATTCTTGGAGTTGTGTTCCCATATAACTTTTAGGATTATCATATATTTTCACAGACACCAAACTCTTTTTAAAATTTGATGGGATTACAGACTCTACGTCAGTTTAAGATCAACTGACATCTTTTAAAACATGTGTCTTCCATTTCATAAGCATCCTGCCATTTCTTTAATTAATCTTGATAATAGACAAGTCCTTGTGTCTTACACTTATCCCTAGGTACTTGATCGTTTCTCCTCCAGTGTAAACTCCAGCGTAAACTTATTTTCTATTAATTAGTGAAAAGCCAAACTTCCACTGACTTGTTTATGCTTACAATGAAACTAGAAGCATGCTAACTCACTCTCAGCATCAACAATTTAACTAAAGTTTCTTCTGTGCTTTCTTTATATCCAGTAATTTAATCTCACAGTCACTCCAGTCTTACTCATTTATTTCTAATCCAAAAGCCGTTCTGTCTCTTCCTTGTCTCACTACACTAGCCAGGGTTTCTACTCAATCACAATTAGAACTGGGGAAAGTATCTGCCTGAGCAAGTGTGCCTATCACCTCTCCGTCTCAGAGAGTTTCAACATGTCACCAACTAAGCATGTGGCCGACCTTTCAACAACCCAAAACAGCTCCATGGATTTTCTCCTAAGAGTAAGAAGCTTACTACTAGTTGCTAAGGATTTCCCTTTTTCATAAACAGAAATAAATATTGGACTATGTCACCTAAGTTTTCTACTGATCATATTGTTGTTTTCTTCATTCTGTTAATGTTTATAGTTACACTGACTGAGTCAAATAATCACACTTAGTTTGTATTTCCAAAAGACAGTCAACTTGATCTTTGTATGGCTCTTTTGCTGCATTTTTATGGCTAGTATTCTACTTGGGATTTGAGACAGGGTCTCTCTATGTAGAGCTGGCTGTCCTGGAACTCTCTCTGTAGACCAGGCTGGCCTCAAACTCACAGAGAGCCACCTGCCTCTGCCTCATAAGTACTGGAACTAAAGGTGTGTGCCACCACTGCATGGTTAAAATTGATTCTTTCATGTGTGATACCTTTGTGAGTGTATGCACATCACATGAGTGCAGATGCCCATGAAGGCCAGAAGAGGGCGTCAGATCCCCAGAACTGGAATTCCAGGTGGTTGTGACCTGCCTGCTGTAGGTGCTGGGAACAGTCCTCAGCAAGAGCAGTAAGTGCTCTTAACAGCCAAGCCATTCTCTAGTGCTCTCCAACTCAGAGTTTTAAATTGACATACATAAGAAAAGCTGACCTGGAATATTCCTTTCTTATATCGTTTTTTGTCAAGTTTTAGAATCAAAATGCTGTGGGCTTCTTAAAACAAGTTGGGAGTATTCCTGCTTTTTCTATTCTCTGGAAGAGTTGGTGGAAAATGTGTGTTATTTCTTCCTTAAATATTTGGTGAATTCAACAGTAAAACCATCTGGCTCTGAAGTTTTCCTTATGGGAAAGTTTTTAATTACATATTCATACGAGTAGATATGGAACCACCCAGACTGTTATTTTTCTTATACGCGTTTGGATAAGTAGCATTTCAAAAATTTGTCAATTACTTCTAAAATTTCGAATATATTACTATGGGTTATTCACGACACTCCATTCCTGTCTTTTTGATCTACTCGCACATTCGTTGCTGGTGCTTTCTTGACTAGCGCCATCAGGACTTTCTCGTTTTTATTAGCTCTTTGGTTCTGGTGTCTGCTCTGTCTCACTCTTCCTGCCTTTTATATCCTTCCTTCCACCTATTTTTAAAAAATTCAAGGAATGTTGTTTTATGGTATTTTTTAATTGTTGGTTGTAAGTAACTAGGCAAGTGCCACATCACTGAGCTATCTCCCCAGCCCCCATCTTACTTTTCAATCTTGAGACAAGGTCTCATAGAGTTGCCCAGGCTGAGCTTGAACTCTGTAGGCCCAGGAAAGTCTCTAACTTAAGATTCCCCTGCCTCAGCCTCACGAGTAGCTGGGACAATAGGCATGTGCCACCAGCACCAACTAGGGCCTTGCTTTTTCCCTTTTTAAACTTATTGAAATTAATGTGGAGAATGCTGACTTATTTTCTCTCTCCCTTTCTAACACATATGCAGTTGAGGATATAGAGATTTTTAAAGCTGTATTTCACAGACTCTGACGTCACAATTTCTATTGTCACAAGCTTCCAGTCTCTGGCATGTCTTCCTGTGATCCACGATCACTTACATTCCTTTCCGCAGAAAGCCTTACCTATGTTCACATGTGTGTGCCTGTGCGAGTTTATGCACACCTCATGTGTGAAGGGGTCTGCAGAGGCTGAAAGAGGCCATCAAGATCACTGGGACTGGAGTTACAGGCCTTCGGGAGCTACTTGATGTGGGTGCTGGGAACTGAACCCTTTACAAGAGCAGCACCTGCTCTCTTAAATTCCTAAACATTTCGGGGTGCTTTTCCGCAGTAACTCCTGTAGACTGGCAGCTGTGGCCATGGTCAGGAAACAGACTGCGATTTCAACCCTTTGAAACGTACAAATTGTGCGATGACTCAGCATATGCAAGATGCTGGTAGATAGTCTATGTGCACTTGAAACAAACATGTGCATTTATTCATTGCAAGATGCTATAATTAGATGATATTTGCGAATTAGCTTTGTTCACGCTGTGTCTAGCCTTACAGGCTTTTTTTTTTTTTCTATTGTCGATTACATCAGTCAACAAGAGAGAGATGTTCAAATTTCTACCTCTATGGCTACCCCTAATTATCCCTGTAGGTCTTACAGCTCAGTGTGTGTGTGCATTTAAGAAGTGAATTGGATTCTTTTATTATGGAACAGCGTCATCTCTACAGGTGCCTTAACTGGGAACCCGTTTTATATCACAGTTTTATAGTCTTTCTTTCGGTTTATTTTGTGTGATACATGTTTCTACCTCCTTTATACCTGACCCTCGGTATCTCCGTAAGTCACAGAATGCAGAGTACCAAGTTAAGTCCAATTTGATAATCTTCTGACTTTCAGCTGGCAATTTAGTCTACTTATACTTAATGTAATCTCTGGCACACTTGGTTTTAAATACATCCTTTTGAAAATGTGTAATCACCTACTCCATGCCCATTCTCAACCTCCTTTTGAATTACCTAGTTATCCACTATTCTAGTTTACCTCTCTCATCTTGTTGTCTGTATGTTTGTTCATCATTCTTTGAATGATTATCTAGAGTTTAAAATATGCATCCTCATCAATGGCTAATACAAATTAGTTCTTCATCACTTCCTCTATAAGGAGCTCAGAACAACTTCACTTCCTTCCTCCTCGATCATTTATCTTATTCCCTGTCTATTTTAAGCTCCACGGGGCTCAATTATCATTATTTATGTAGTCAATATCTACTTCACTAATGGTTGTTTCTGTTGCCTTTCATTCCTTCCTGCCTCTCTGAGCATTCGTCTGGAACAGTATTCCTTCTATCGAACAGATACCCTCCAGTTAGTATGCCCCTAGTACAGATTAGTGCACAACCATCCTTTCATACCATTGGTTTTTTTTTCATTCTTAAAAAATTTAGATACAAAACATGATAAGCAGTTGTTTTTGCTCAGCAACCAGAGAGAGCGGCTCCATTTCCTTGTGATTTCTAGTCTTCCATGAAAGAGTTGGCCCTCAGTCTTCCTGCTACTCCCTTAAGGCAAAGGATTGTCTGTCCCTCTGATCCTAACGGATGTTTGTTTTTGTTTTGTTTTCAGAAATGTTACTATGTTGGATTGTTATTATTATTACTTACACTGCTTTATATTCTAGGGCTTCTCAACCACTCTCTGGGCCATGGCATGGCTCAGCAGATCAAGTTGCACATTGCCAAGCCTGATGACTTTAGTTCAATCCCAAGGGCCCAGATGGTCAAGGACAACCAATTCTCCTAAGCTTTCCTCCAACTTCCACACACAGTTAGCATGTGCACCTACACACATACACACCCACAATAAAAGAGGGTTATGAATCCTTCCAGCTGGGCATGGTGACTTGTGTGCTCAATCTCAGCATTTGGGAGGCAGAGACAGGTGGATCTCCATGAATTCAATTCAGCTTGTCGTACACAGAGAATTCTAGGCCAGCCAGGGCTACAAAGTGAGAACTTGTCTCAAAACAAAACAGAAACAACAAAACCTCTCAGATCTTCCCCCTTCCCCCAATTATTTCTCCTGTCTCCTTTTCTTTGTCTTCTTCACAGAACTACACTCCAGCCTCGGGGCTTATTTTCTTCTGCTCTGTCTTCTAATTCACTAATTCTCTCTTCACTGGCACCTCCTTTATTTGAATCCATCCATTTAGTCTTTGAAACAGCTTCTTTAGGGTACCACTTACACACCCTTGAAGATGTCATTCACACACCATTAAAGTCACCAACTGCAAGTATTCATTTACAGGTTTTAATGAGTTCAGTCACACAACCATAGGCATCTCCGAATCCAATCCAAGGCCATTTACACCACCCCTAAAAGCACTCTCCCTTGGGGGTTAGCAGCAGTAAGTATTCTAAAAGGTAACTTTGGTTCTTCTTTTTACCTTTCAGTTCTCTGGCCAATTGTTCATCCTACCTTTTAACCCTCAGGACATAGGAACTATAGATACCGATTAACAAAGTCACAGCAATGACAGGAAACAGGCACGAAAGCTCACTTCTCTGGATTTCACCTTCGACCGTGGTTCCACAGTGCCTCGCTGCCTTGATGGAGCACCAGTACTCCAAACTGAGTTCTGGATTGTTTCTTAGCTTGTCCTTTCTAATTTTAAGCAACTTTTTCTCAGTGGAAGAAAAGACCCGAACAAACTAATCTACTAGTGTCAGACACTGACAGCCAATGCAAACCAGGTGACCAAATGCTATCGTGCAAACGAGGACGCCTCTTTAGATGAAAACAGGAATTCCAGGGGATTTCACTCCATCTGTGGGCACAGGCCAGAATCACCACAAACAAATCAGAATGTCTGGCTACTGACAGGAATGGAGGGAGCAGCCTGCTAAACATAAGCAGTTAAAGACCAGGTGGCCATGGGAGGCCTACGAGTTCTTGTCTCTTCCCTTTGTGCTATGTGGTATTAAAGAGAGAAATGAGCAAACACTCACTGGGGAAAAGACTCCCAAGAGTCTTGCTGCATCAGCAGATGGAACCCACTATGATACCAGTCTGTCAGATCCTGAGTCCTGCATTTCATGAATGCCTGAGATTTCGTAAATAAGACAGAACTTGTGAGCTAGCATGCACGCGCGCACGCGCGCGTGTGTATGTGTGTGTGTGTACCAATGCACGTATGAGAAATTTTAGAGTTGAGAGGAAGCTGATAATCCGGATATGACAAGCCCCAGTGTCCCCTTTTCTTCCTCTATAATTAAAAATACTATATTTTGTTCTTCTGTACAAAATTCTATTCCCCATTCCATGAAGGAAAACACACGAGTGCAGGACCTATGTACTGGCCTTTGAGAAGGCTAGCCCTGCCTCTTGGGTGGTTTTCAGAGAACTCTTCTAGGCTAGCCTGGAACGGAGTCTGATGAGAAGTGGTATTATTCTCAATCAGACACAGCGGTGTTGCTGCCTAATTATAGCCTCGCCACATCTTGTATTTTGCAGCCTGTCCTTTCCTGGAATTTTAATGATGCTATTCAGGATATCACTTCCTATTCTTAATCTGTGTATTTCAGATGACTTGATTCCAAACAATGTTTTGGATACAAACAGTCCAACATTTTTCCAAAACACAGGCTTTATTGGCATATAAAGTGATTTGCCACATGCATGGTGTTTACATCCTAGCAGGTGGGTAATAGATCAGCGGTACAGCAATGTCAGGGGACTTTCCCATCCATAGTACACGGCAGTGGAGAAAGAAAACCACTCAGTGAAAAGAAAACAGAACATGATTCCAACAATTTAACTCCAGTCCATATGTCATTGTCATTTACTAAGCAACAGAAAATAAAAATGAAGCATTGGAAACACTGAGGCTAACAACAAAGTAATGAGTTAACTCAAGGACAGGGGAGCCCTGAGGCCAGCAGCCTCGGGGCTAGTTCATCCTATGTCCCTGGGGAATAATCGTGAGCTAAAGTCCTGTTGTGGATTTGCTAAACTCTGGCCTCAACAGAGGTTTGTCCCTTAAGCAAAGCCTAAAGTCGAAAGGGTGAAGGGAATACCAGGTTCCTAAGAGACAGAAGAAGTGCCTAGCTCTCTTCTACTTAGTGTGTGCATATATGTGCACCCATGTGTGGTTTGTGGGTGCCGGTGTACCTGTGTGTGGAGGCCAGAGAGCCCTCAGGGACTAGATCCCTGCTACCTCCTTGTTGAGGCACGGCCTCTTGTTTCTGCTGAGCCGCATCGTGCAGGCTCGCCAGCCTGTGAGTTTCGGGCAGATTTTCCTCTCTGCCTCCCCTCTCGCATTCACAATGTTGGGGTGACAGATGCATAGGACCACATCCAGCTTCTTACATGTGCTCCAGGCTCACACAGCTACTGCTTTCACCTGCTGCGACATCTCTGCCACCTACTTTTTTCTCTTATGTCCTACAAATAACCCAGGGTCTGACCAACAGGATATCAATCAAAGTCAACTGCAGCGGTCTTACCTATACTCCCTTATCTAACTCTCGCTACAGCGGGGCCATATCAGTACTGTTCATCTCCCCAAGTCCTGCTTCTCAATGGTGCCAACATTCTCAGACCTCAACAAAGGCTGGCAGCTGAGTGACCAATTCTTAGAGGAATCCAGAGGAAGCGGAGGGGCTTGTTTCAATGCAGCACTGAAGAAGAAACCACAGAAACAGATTGGGGCCCCTGTGATCTGCAGAACTCTCTCCAGACTTCAAGGATTTAGCTTTTCCCCAGGTTCTTATTCTGACCCATTTTAAAGCCTCAAGAAAACTTGAAGGAATAAGATAATAAGCCGTAGACTATAATGCTATAGTCTTACATATGATAGCAGGCATCTCTGAAGAAGAAAAATATTCTCTATCATGGAGAAATTCTGCTTTTTACGAGCACCCTGTATGTTCAAAACTTAGTGGTGGGAGATATGTTCAACAGGCTAGCACATGCTGGCTGGGGCAGGGCTCAGTTGGTAGCAGGTTTACCTAGAATGTATGGATCCCCAGGTCCAAGCTGCAGCACCATACAGACCAGGCATGGTGGTAGACACCTGTAAGCCTTGTACTAGGGAGGGGTAGGCAAGGGTCAGTAGTTCAAGGTCATCCTCAGCTTCACAGTGAGTTCAAAGTCAGCCTGGGCTACATGAAGCTGGGGAACAGAAGTCATTCCTTAAGGGAATATATTACACAGTTTGTGCTTTAGACTGTGCAAACATTAACTAATTCAGGGCACTTATATTATACACTCAATAGTACTAATGACAAGTAGGATACAGATTCAAAGAGCTGAGAAATCAGGTGAAGCTGAAATTTAGTGAAGAAATAGGATCTATACAATCTGTTTCTCCTCTTCCTGGGTAATAAATGGACTACATTTCCCAGAAATCCATTTGGCAGTTGACTATGGTCATCTTATTAAATATGGCTAATACATTGGGAGAAAGTGGGCTGTATTGCATGTAGGCCTGGCCAGGAAAAGCTTGTCATTCAGGGATCATCACATTCCTGTCCCTGCTGACGGGATCCAAACAGGCATGGTGACCTAGGGCTGAAAGTGGCAGTACTTTTCAAAGCAAAGTGTTCTAAATCATCAGTGAGAGAGAGGCATCTACTAACCAGGTCCCCCCTTTCCGATTGGTAAGAAAAGAACTCCTATTGTTTTGACTCATTGCACTGTTTTGCATTTGCTGAAGCAGCAAATTGTACCAGAATAAATATAAGTTTGAGCTTAAAATATCCCTGAAGATGTGTGGAAGGAAGTGACGCTTTGAAAATATTTGCTGTGCATTCTCTCTTGCTCTCTGCGCCCCGCCCCCTCCCGGGTCTTATAGAACCCACTGTGAACTCACTATGGAATCAGGAGCCTTACACTTCTGATCCTCTGGCACCTGCCTTCCCCCAGGTCCCCCTCCAGTTGAGGGGATTACAGGCAGGGTCGAGGATACACTTAGTTTTATGAGTTGCTGGGGATCGAACTGCTTTGTGCAGTCTAAGCAAGCACTCTACCACTTAAGCCGCACCCCCCAGCCCAGTGTTTCTTCTTTCTTGTTTTCTGTATACAGCCATTAGTAGACCACAGACGGCCTCTGCGCGGAGGAACAGTAATGCTACTAAAGCAGGAACACAAGAGGAAGAGGCTGGGGCTCTCTTTTCCAGCAGAACAAGCACCTGGCCAGTCTCCCTTCTGAAAATAATCCAAATGTATTTTGCTAAGAATCCCTCACAAATAATTTGACATGTATCTGTGAACCAACAAGAAAATAAGACACACTCAGAAGAGAACATGTGTATTATTTTTTTTTTGCCCTGAAGGCATTTAACAAATAGGAAGAATTTGAACTGTTTTCATAATGCAGCTGGGCACAAGGGATAAGCTTGGTGTCATTAATGAATCCAGGACGCACCAAAGGCCAGAGGTTGGCAGGAGGCACTGAGCAGAGGACTCCAGAGAAAAAAGCCCAAGAACCTGTTGTAAAAATTAGTATGAAGTAGGAGGGGAAAGGTTTATGCTAAAAATGTGTAGCCACAAGAAAGGCTTCAAGATGAATGGGTGGTTTGTTTAGATTCTAAAGATTCAGATTTTACAAATCAAGACTGATCCCAGCAAATGGGCAAAAGAAAACATTGTAGCTAGAAAAACATATATTTGATTCAAAGAATTCACATGGATAGTCTCCAAAAAAAATAAATAAATAAAATCACAGGAAAACAGAATAAAACAAAACAATAGACGATACAACATGTCCCAGGAAACAAAGACCATGAACAATCGGCGCAGACAACACAGGGCAGAGCTGAAGCCACAGGCTTCGAACTTTACAATGATCAGACATGAAATAGAAAATAAGTGTTCAATTAAATGATGTTCAATATCCATAGGCAAGATTAGATAAGAGATAGAATAAATTATATTGTACTTGGAATCTAGTTGATAGATTACACTCTCATATTTGAAAAAAAAAACCCTTCAAAATAATTGAACTACATGGCAACCTTAGTAAGCTAGGAAAATATCAAAATAATAAACACCAAGATCAAAGAGATTGAAAAGGACTGGAGAACCGCTCTGCATCTTAGCAGACAGGATGAGTGAAAACACAGAGAAGCAGAGAAGTTCAGTGGACCCAACGTAGGAAGAACACAGCATACGGACAATGGTCTGTGAGTCTTCCAGAGCCGATGGGGGGAACATCAACTTACCATTCTGGAAATCCCAAGTAAAAATATATGTTACAAAAACATTGTAGCTGGTCACAGGGTGTACACCTATGACCCCAGTGCTGACAAAGCAGGAGGAGCAGGAGTTCAGGGGCAGCTTCAGCTACACAGCAAGTTCAAGACCAATCTGGGCTACAGGAGACCCTGCCTCAAATAAAAATAAAATAAAAACAATAAAACCTTCACACCAAGGTTCTTTATAATATATCTGTGCAACCTTAAATAAAGGAATATATTTAAAATCAGTAAAGTAGAATATATTTAAAACTAGTATTCTTGAAGTATGTTCACCATAAATAAAAATTAGACTTAACCATTTCTCAGCGGCAGCAGAAACCAGAAAATAACAGGACACCACACCTTCAACCAAAATCCGATTCTTTAAATCAATAGCAAAAAGATAACTCGAGGGATGGAGAGATAGCTCAGCAATTCCGAGCACTGGCTGCTCTTCCAGAGGATCCAAGTTCAGTTCCCAGCATCCATGTCAGGTAGTTCACATCCACCTGTAACTCCAGCTCTCGGGATTCAGATGCCTCTGGCTTTCATGCGCACTTCACACACATACGCATTCCCACATGTAAGCACGCACATTCACACACAATTAAAAACAATAAAAATAAATCTTTTCTTAAAAATACAACTTAAAAAAATACCTACCAGGGGCCAGCAGGATGGCTGACTGCATAAAAACACTTGATGCTCAAACCTGATGACGTGAGTTTGAACTCCAGATCCCACTCTTGAAGCTGCCCTCTGACCCCTACGTGTAAGCCCTGGCATTTAAGACCCAACCCTCATCCCGCAAACACACACATACACCACTAATAAATACCTGCTGGGCATAGTGATTTAAGTCCTTAATCCCAGCCCTAGGTAAACTGAGTCAGGAGGACTGCCATGAGTTCAAGAATACCCTGACTGTATAGTGAATTCCAGGCATCCTAACTACTAATAAAAGGGCCTGTCTCAAAGAATAAGGAAGGAAAGAAGGAAGGAAGGAAGGAAGGAAGGAAGGAAGGAAGGAAGGAAGGAAGGAAGGAAGGAAGGAAGGCAAGAAAGAAGGGAGGAATTCAAATAAACCTAAAAAAAAACTTTTTAGTAACTTATTGAACAAAGAAATGTAATAATAAACTTAGAAATTATTTAGAGTTAAACATATAAAAAGTTCTGAAAGATAATTTAGTTCTATGAATCGAATTGATAGATTAGGTTTTTATGTTTTAAAAAACTTCAAAAATTAATGAACCAGCCTGTAACATTTGCATTACAAATTTGCATTACATTTGGAAGTTGCAAAAGTAACAAAACAATAAACTCCAAGATTAGAAAGAATAAAAACACAGGCAAAAACTAAACAGAGACCATACAGAAGATGCAAGACACTAAGAGGTTGTTTGCTTGCTTGTTTGTTTTTGAAAGGCTCATAATAGCAACAAATTTCTGATGATATTGATCAAGAAAAAGCAAACAAACATACAAGTGATATTTTAAGAATGAAACCATGCTCTTTGCTGGGAAAATGGATGGAACTAAATGGACCACCATGTGAAGAGAAGGAAGCCAGAGTGAGAAAGACAGCCACAGGTTTTCTCTCATAAGCAGAACTAAGATTTAAGACTATAAGTAATATGAAAGCGGAGAGGAAGAAAGGGGTCAGCAAGGGGTGGGAATGAGGAGGGGGGAGGTAACGGGACGGGGGATGAACACGGCACACGTGCCTGCACGTGCGCGCACACACAGTCACACACACTCATGAGTATGTCATGGTGAAACAAATTATTCTGTATGGTAACTAAAAGATCTTAACGGTCATGAATTGTTAAAATGGAATCAAGAAGAAAGAGTATAGAAGAATAGCCTTCCTATAAAGGATATGGAGCCAGGTCACTTTTAGGAAGCAGATTCTCTAGAGACACTAGGAGGAAAAAATACGACCTATTAACCTTATGAAAATGAGTCCCAAGTACAGAAAAGGGGACTTGATCTTTTTCTAGAGGGAAGACCAAACCAAACAAAATAGTGATGCCAAAACTTGGTAAGAAAAGAGGGCCAGGGCCTGGAGAGATGGCTCAGTAGTTAAGACCACTGGCTGCCCTTCCAGGGGACCCACGTTTGGCTCCCAGCATCCATGTGGCAGCTCACAAAAAGTTACACGGGTTTCAGCCTCTCTCTTTTCTGCAAGCACTAGGTAGGCACATACACAGACACACATGCAGGAAAACACTCGGAAACATAAAATAAAAAATAATATTTAAAAAAGAGAGAGAACTATAGAACTGACATAGAGCTTTTTAGACATAAAACCCTAAGAATTATCATCAAATCAACATTATCAGTGCACATAGAAGATATAAAACAGTAATCTTAGTCCAGAAAAGTAAAGTTAATTTAATATCTTATAAATCAACTAGCGAAATTCATTGTATTAAAGGGAAAATACATAAATATCACAAAGAATGCAGAAAAATAATGTGACATCTATCTGAGGTGTAAAAAATAAATTAAAAATCAGAAAGTAAGAATAACTTTTGCACTGGACAACGGAGTCTACAAGTCACCCCGTCAACACTGACCGTCTGAGTAGGACAGTGAGCACATTCTGGGTAAGGTCACCAACACGACATTGGGACCGGCAGAGACTTCTCAACCTCAGTACACTGTGAGGGCATCTAGCCAGTGCCACAAGGAAAAGAAACCACAGCTGCAAAGACTGGGAAGGAACACAGATTCCATTTGCACATGATGTGACTGATTACCTATAAAAATATTTAAAAAGAATTTGCAATACATGATAGAATTAATAAACAATATTTCTAGGTACTGAACCTTGGACACAGCAAGTAGCTCTTAGGCATAAATGTAGCACATGCTCACTAAAAATCATGTGTGACAGCTCGTGTCGGCACCATTTCTAAAACCATAAACATATATAGCGATAAACCAGCACATGATCACTATGTGTAACCACTGGCCCCATGTGAAGTCTCAGAAACTAAATAATGAGGAAAACCAAACACAAAAGATAGTACACTACATGGTTTGTAAAGTTATGTTACATTTTATTTAATCATTTGATGTGTGTTTGTATGCATGTGCATGTAGATCACAGACAACTCACTCCACCATGCAGATCCTGGGAATTGAACTCCAGTTGTCAGGTTTAGTGGCAACTTCCTTTACCTACTGTGGAAGTTTGAATGAAAATGACCCCCAAAGGCTCATAGGGAGTGGCATTACTAGGAGGTGTGGCCTTGTTGGAGGAAGTGTGTCACTGGGGGTGGGCTATGGGGTTTCAGAAGCTCACGCTAGGCCCAGGCACACTCTCTCTTCCTGCTGCCTGCCTGTCCGGATGTAGAACTCTCAGCTCCTCTCCAGCAGCATGTCTGCCTGCCCGCCAGTCACACCATAATAACAGACTAAAATCCTGAACTGTAAGCCAGCCCCAACTAAATGTTTTTCTTTTTAAGAGTTGCCATGGACATGGTGTCTCTCCACAAGCAATAAAACCCTAGGACACCTGCTAAGCCATCTCACTGACCTGGTTATTTTTATATAAAATTCACACACAGACAAAACTAACCAGTGGTGCTCAAAATTAGGTAAGTGATCATCTTGCAAGGGAGGGTAATTTAGGGCATCTAAATTCTTAGATGTAGTTAATGTTCAATTTGTTGGTCTAAATGTTGTTATGTGGACATGCTCACTTAAAAATAAAATCAAGCTAGAGATCTATGCCCTTATTTACATGTATAATTCAATTAAGAGTTTAATAATTCAATTAAGTATATAACATAAAGGCCCATAAATAAAAACATAGAAAGAACTGCAGCTGTAAAGGTGGGATATGGCTCTCCTAAAAACAGATGTAGCTGTAAGACACACAGTGCTTATATGTATTTATAAGGTGTGCAGATGCAATATTTAGATACATATTCTACTATATACTATCGCTGGTATGTGTACATGTATGCTGCATGAAACATGAACCTGCATTCCTCGCTTCACACAGAAAAGTTCTGGGTGAACTCAAGGCTGAGAGCCGAGGTCACCCAGCTTCAGGGCTGTGAGTTGACTCTGCCTCAAAGAGGAAAAAAAAAAAAAGCAAATTCCACATCAATTCTCAAACATGCCATCACAAGCAAAAACGTGGGAGGTTAAGCATGGAGGCACTGTTGGAACTATCAGATCCAACTGAGCTGTAAAGTGGGTGCAATCAAAGGTTCCTCTTGACCCTTGGGTGTATGCTGAGAGGACGGTTGCCCAGACAAGAGAAAGTAGTTGTTTCTCTCTGCACACTGGAAATTTTAAGTGAATGAAAAAGACAGTCTACAACACAGAAAATGAAAAAGGTTGTGACCAGGGCACAAGAGCACCGTAACAGTGGACCCAGAGAGGTTGAATAAACAAGACCCTAGACTCTTCCCTAAGCAGTAATGGGTAAGGACTGATTGTAGAAGGAATCCAAAGTCTGGCAGAGGACAGGTTTGATAAGGTGAGTGTCTTAGTAAGGGTTATTATTGCTGTGAAGAGATACTATGACCATGGCAACTCCTACAAATGAAAACATTTAATTGAGGGGGCTCGCTTACAGTTTCAGAGGTTCAGTCCACAAAGCGTGGTGGTATGCAGGCAGATGTGATGCTGGAGCTGAGAGTCCTATATCTTGACTCAGAGGCAACAGGAAGTCGACTGATTCATTGGGAGGTACCCTGAGCATAGGAAACCTTAAAGCCCACCCCCACAGTGACACAGTTCCTCCAACAAGGCCACACCCACTCCAAAAAGTCCCACCTCCTAATAGTGCTCCTTTCTGTGTGCTTATGGGGGTCAAACACACTCAAACCACCACTATGGGCATGATGGAGCCCAGGCAGGTTCTCAGTAGACAACAGAGGACAGTAGTGACATTAACAAAACAACAACAAACATAGCTCAATAATTTGAGTGGCGACTACATGCCAAGCTCTGTGACAAGTCCTTTTCAAGGACTTGATTTGGCATCCCCAATAATCCTTTGAGGATTCCCATGTTACTTAAGGAAACAGCAGCCAAGACCAGAATCTAAGATTAAGTGACTCCCCCAACGCACATAGTTGAGATAGAGAAAAAAAGTCAGAAAAGAAAGTCTAACTTCAATATGCAGACCTGTAGAGTGGTTTAGGGGTAGAAGGCAAAGGAAGGGAAGAAGGTAGCCGGACAGAGCCTCTCCGAGGTTACCTGGGGGATTCATGGAGTGAAGTACCAGAACCCAAGACAAGGGGAATCCAAGGACAGCACCAGAGCCCTGGGGGATAAATCAGATGCTTGTGTAGACAAGAAGTCCAAGTATCCTGACCTGGAAAACGAGGAGCATGGCTGTGTCAGAAAAAAAGCAAAGGGATGGGATGGAACAGAAGAGAAAACTGACGCACCTCCTTCCTGTAGATCTGTGCAGAAACGTCAACACTCTGAACTAGATGCTCCCATCCCTTAGTCCCTCTCTTCACAATACAGTCCTGCTCTCTAGCAACAGTCACTTATTCACAAGTTCACAAGGTACCTAAAGAGACACCTATCGGGGGGTAGGGAGTGGTTCAGTCGCTACAGTGCTTACCATGCAAAACATGACGACCTAAGTTTGATCCGCCCACATGAAAAGCTGGGTACGGGAAGGCAGAGACGGGAGGATCCCTGGGGCTTGCTGGCCGGCCAGTCTAGTCAAAAACAAGAGTTCTAGGTTTGGTAAGAAACCATATCTCAAAAAAAAAAAAAAAAAGTGGAAGGCAACTGAGGTAGACACCTGATGGCAGAATCTGGTCTCTATGAGCATGAGCACCTACGTGTGTGCGCATGTGCACGCATGCGCCCACAAACACAACAGTTCTAAGAGCGGGAAAGGAGCTGATGAATACAGAATGACAGCGAAAACTGCTAAGACCCTGACCTTGCCCCCTCTGTGCCTGACATCCCAGTGCATGGCAGCGCCACCTTCAAAAGGCGCCCAGGCCTAAGTACCTTCTGTAGGTAATGCTTGCTCTGCCAGCTTAGGTGAGGACCATGGGTGCTAGGATCTGAGTCCTCGAGAGTGGTCCTGAGCCAGGGGCCAAGAGTTCCAGTTCCCACAGTTTCCATGCACACAGTGCTCTACAGGAGGACAGCTCACTCTCTGTAGCTGATTTCATTCGAAAGCTATACAACTATTAAGTGTGCTGAATCAGAACATGTCAATCTTGCTGGGTTTTCAGAATCAACCTTGTATGCCATGCTAAAATCCCCTTCCCAAGCAGAACTTGCCCATTTGAGATCTAATGCATCTGTACTGGGCACACACTGGACCACATTCGGAAAAGCCCTTCAGGGACAACCGCAGAAGCACCCTAGAAACTGGTGGGCATCATTCCACAAAAAAAGCAAGCCCCTGGGCTAGGTATGCAGTTCATTTGATAGAGTGCTTGCCTAGCATGCACAGAACCCTGGGACCGATACCCTCGTCACACAAAGCAAGCATTGAGGGTGACCACGTAGCTGGGTCAGGAGTTCAAGCCCATCCTTGACTACATAGCAAGTTCCAGGACATCCTAGGATACATGAGACCCTGTCGCAAAATCAAAACAACGGAACAAACTATTGGAAGCCAACAACGAGTACCAAGAATATTGAGATGCAGCGCTCAGCTCCAAAGCAGACTGGCTCTGTCACGGTGAATGGCCTTGGAAGGTTTGGCTGGTTTTCCAGGCCTCTACAGACTTCTTCCTTGAAACGCAGGTGGGAGGAGGCAGGAGGCCTTAAACAGCCTACCCATGAAAAGCTTTATTCAGCACAATTCAATAACTGAAAGTTACCCACAATCATTTCCATCCACTACAGCGGCCGACAATTTTGTGCTCTCTCCTAGTTTCCTCTTTTAGAGGAAATGCTTTCTTTAAAAAAGGGTTGGAAGCACTGTGGCTTCCTCAAACACTGATTATTTTAATCATGATCTCCAGCCCCACGCAGACCGTAGGAACACGGCCAGCACAATGCAAGCAATGGGAGAAAGTAGAGTAGGAGCTAGGTGGCTTTTCTTCTTCTGGACTCCCCAGCCGGGCAGCCTCCCAGGATCACTGCCGAGAGACTGGCTGTGTCCTGCAGAAGCACAACCCCACTACTGCCAGCTTGCCCAGGTCTCTGCTGATTCCTCCGGACCCCTGGCTCAGCTCACAGACTTGTGAAAATCAAGGGTGAGGCTGGCAAGATGGTTCAGTGGGCACAAATGCTTGCATAAGATCCTACTTGGTGCTAAATATAAAACAGGAATCAATTCCTAGAACCCTCTCTCCACTCTCAAAAGTTGTCTTCTGGCCCACACAATCACAGCTGCAATTATACACTTCATACATAATAATAATGAATTAATAATATAATAATGAATTAATAATATAATCATTATTAATTAATAATGATTACTACTACTACTACTACTACTACTACTAATAATAATAATAATAATAATAATAATAAAGAAAAAATTTAGAAACCCAAGATAGAAGGGGATATCCCTGTCTGGCACACCCTTCATACTGCTGTTCTAGAACATTCTCATAGTAGAGGAGATAAATGAGTCTATTTGATGATATTCAAACATCATCTGTGTGCTATCATTTTACTCCACACTCCTGCATCTGCCAAGCCAATGTCCACAGCTTGCAAGCCTTCCCTTCACAGGTGACACTATATGAGCAATCTGTACCCCTGATAGAACAACACTGACAGAGACTGACTCCAAGCCTTCTAGCATCTTGGACATGTCACATGACTTCCCGTAACTTATAAGGGAGGCCTTCATGTGTACACCCTTAAGAAACAGCCTTTCGCCTCTCTCATTATCGTCGGGCCTAGGACTCTTCATACAGTGACTGGTCAGACCTTTCTCTGTATTCCTGGTAGTTTCTCAGGGCTGTAAGGTATAACTAATTACTACCTTTTCCCCTCCTCACCCTGAGAACAAGGGTCCTCTAAAATTGTCAAGACAAAAGTTCTCTTTGGCTGAGCTGACACAGGATCCCAAAGGCAATTTTCGGACCTCCTTAGGGGAATATTTGGGGCATTTTAAAAGCAGTAGGTTTGCAACTATGTTGGCAGACTTCTGGGTTCTAGGGGCTAGTTCTAGGTGCTGTCTAGAGGGCAGTCACCACCCTGGGCTCCTGGTGCCTCTAGAGTAGCCAGCTCTACTCTGATTCCGTTCAGGTATGATGGCCTTGCATAAGATTCTACTTGGCGCTAAATATAAAACAGAAATGGTGTACAAAACTGTGTGAGGCCCATTTCAATAAATGGTTCTCTTATGGGAGGGCCATCTATATCCTTACAGCCTTTAAAGAGGTTCGCCCTTCCCCCCACCTTTCCAGAATTTGGAATATCCACGAATAGAATCAATTAAAGACACGCATGAAGCAATTAAACACACGCATATCCAATGTCGAAAAAAATTAAACAAATAATCCTCTCAGATAGTTAATGCTTTCAAAACTCCGGTGTGTTTTTCTCCCACATGCCTTTCACAGACCCACCCCTAGCTTTCGCCCTCTGCTACCAGCGAGGTTGGCACACACCTGGCTTGTTCTTCATGAACCATTTTCCCCTCACAAGCAAGAAGGGAAGTGCAGCGCTCTCCTCTCTTTCTCTCTCCCTCTCTCTCTCTGTCTCTCCTTTACCTCTCTGCACTAATCCAAAATTAAGACTGGCATTTGGCTGGTATTCTGGAATGACTGTTAAAAATTTGGCACAGCCATTAAAAAAAATGTCAGCCTCAGTGATTACGTGAGTGACTTCCTGATGTCTGAAAATGAGTTAGGACTTTATTGAACAGTGTGTTCATCTGTATTGGTGAAATAAACTTTACATGACAATGGAAGGATTAATTTTTTTCTAATTCTAAATTCATAAAAGAAATTCACAGATGTGTCAACAATTGGAGCAAATTCATCGTGCGACCCCAAAGTCACCTTCTTTGAGGTGTTCTGAGCAAGTTTCAGGGCAGGCTGTGGAGAACGGGGGCCAATTCTAGAAACCAGCAAGTCTCATTCATTTCCTTCAGTTTGTAAAAACAAGCAACCGACAGGTTTCCTGCCCATGACTGCTTGCCACACTTGCAGATAAGAAAGTTCTCACCAGGAAATCCTTTGCTGAGAGAGATCAGTCCTGCCACTAAGCTAAACTTGCTGTCCTGGAGAACTAACTATTTGATAATGTGGGATCATGAAAATACACCCGAAATCAAATGATAGACACTACATGGCTCAAGCTGCTTGCTACCCCATTGATGCAGGATATTAAATAAGCATTAAAACATATTTAGGAGTTCTTCTGTCTCTCCCTCTCCTTGAGGCAATCAGTTGAGGGAATGCAAGGGAGATGTGGGTTTTTTTGTTTTTTTAAGAAGGACCAAACTGTTTTAAGACAACCCAGGGCAGTGCTAACTATACCATGTACGGAGGGAAGTTACTTCTACACAAATATAAAGAATGTAAAATTTAGGGGTCTGGAGAGATGGCTCAGTAGTCAAAAGGTCTCTCCCAGAGGACCTGAGTTATAGCCCCAGCGCCCACGTCAGGTGACTCACAACAATCTGTAATTCCAGCTCCAAAGGATCCCTCTGGTCTTGCTGGGCATGGTCACTCATGTGCCCATACCCACATGCAGAAAACACATACACATACACATAACTAATCATAATAAAATAAATCTTTTTAAAAAAAAACCTTAAAATTTCAAGATTGCCATCAACAGGATGAATCAAAGTCTAGCAAGCGTGTTGATTTTTACATTGACAAGTTTTACTAAAGAGCTTCAAAGCCAAAATTTGGGAGACACATGCATGGTTATTTTCCACCTAGCAAATAAACAAAATGGGGGTATGGGGAAGGAGGCTAAACCTCTCTCCTTGGTATTCCTCACCATGAGTCAGATTTAGCTGACTTAGGTGCTGGTGGCTTGGGGCGGTGGCGGGGGTGGGGGACACCTCTAAAATAGCCTCAAAATGAAAGCACCATTCTCCATTCACAAGAGAGGAAATGTTTCTAAATCAACTGGGCAGTCATCTTGGCAGCCTGGAAACAGTCCCTGGGCCACTTAGGAGTGCTTCCTCTCCCAGCTCAGCTACCAAGCACACTCCGCCCTTTGCTCCCCCCTCCCCCCCAGCACCAGGCGGTCTGTGTTTCTGCTCAGGCAGCCTGAGAGAATCTGCTCAAAACACCACAGACCTTCAGGATCAAATGCCTCAGCTCAACCTGGAACCCGCTTGCAAGCAGGAAAAGACTTCATTCCGCCTTCCCCAGAGGACCCTTTCTCCATGGGCAGCACTCTGGTCTCAAAGTCTCTAAAAAGACTTGTTCTAGCGGTAGGTACACACATCTGATAGCAGACACACAATTCCACAATTAATGGCTCAAATGTATTCTTTTCAGCCTTCCCCTTGCACAACTCAGAGGTTGCAAAATGCTAAGTAAGCACGAACGCACATCCTGGCTTTCAGGCTCTCCCCTGAACTATTTTCAATAAAAATACAGTTATGAAATCCAGGAGAGCGCAGTTTGGTTGATGTTGTAAAATGACCTTGGTTTGACAGGCATGGGCTCAGGTTTCAACAGATGTTGGGGGAAGGCTCACAGAAGCCAGCATGTTCTCGGAGCATCTGTGATGATATGCAGGGGTTTTTGTGATTGTCCTTGTTGTTTTTGAAAGTGTGGTCATGGTAGTACATGCATATGTGGGGTGGGGGTGGGGTGGGGGTGACACTTCTCAGTTTCTATGACAACCATGTCTCCATTCCTGGGTGACTAGACACCATCTACTTCCTGTGTCTAAATGTTTAAACCAATCAGAAAAGTGTTTATACCGTTAACAACTTCTGGAGCCCAGCTTCTTTAATGAGCTAGTTTAAGGCTCAAATGAAGATGTCTACGGGGGTCTCGCTGTCTTAGAGTGATCCCCTGTCATCATGGGCACTAATTCAGTCTTCTGTGGAAAGACAAACCGCCCTTTTCCTTGGATGTGAATGTGTTCTGCTCCAAACAGACACCACGATCTCTGGCAACAATGTGCATGCGGGCCATGACTGCTCGCTCTTCATTGTCCGTTTTCTCTTTCACTGTCTGAAGACAGATTTAGCTCGAGAAACATGCTAATTCGCAAGGCACTTAAATTATCAAAGTAATGATACAGTTAAGCATCCATCTGCCGGGGTTGCTATTTAAATGCTCAGATGAAAAAGAAATTAGGAAAAATTAATACCAAGTTGAATAACTTTGCATTCCTACAACTGAGGAACAGAAATCATTGAGACTGGATTGTGAAGTCCCCCATCTATCAGTGCCAGCTAGAAGCTGACATCTGCAAGGAAATTTGACACCAAAATGGCCTACTTTATCTGGATAAAACAACAACAAAAAATTAAACATAAAGACACCCAGAGCGAGCCAGATGCACCCAGATCAAAAAGCAATCTCGCAGAAACCCATGCACTAGAAGGCAGATCAGAAATTACAACGAGGTCTTAAAAGAAGGTTTCGGGTGACTGTTTTCCTAAGTCTCCATCTCACTGGCCAATCAGTGTGAGAGTTAGAGCGGGCTCCAGACATTCGTGCTGTCTTCAGGGCTCTGCACCCTCAGAGCTGCTCAGCCTGGTTAAGGCAGAGCCGGCGATCAATGGAAAAACAGGGAACAAAAGGGAAATACTGATGTCTTCCTCAGCTCGGAAAGCCATTCCCTTTTTCCTCAATGAGCCAGTAGCACCCAGCCTACGACAGCGCCACGGGGGAGCTTCCACCAGCCGAGTCCAGTCCTTTCTGAGCTGGCAGTTTCGTCTTCGCAATCATGTGTCCCGACGCTAGCACAACCCGGTGACGGAAGGCTCCCGGAGCCCAACCAATTGAAACTAATAAATTAAATAAATTAATAACCCCCACGATTAAAAGCTCCCAAGAAAGACCGCGTTCCCCTTCCCCAGATGTCATTCTCAGACTATAAACAAAGCATGAAAAATAATCTTTCAGGTTAGGAATCTGGGTTTTTCTCCTCAAAGCAACGTTTTTCTCCAAAACCAGAAACATTCCTGCTTCCTTCAACGGATACTCTGGTCTGACCATGTCACACCGGGATATACAGCTCCGGTATTTGAAAAAGAGGTTTAAACTACCCATAGATCCGACACTCTGTTTATAATTGATAGCAAAACAGTTACGACAGCGATGTTGTAACTCTGCCCCAGCCAAACTCCACATTTAACACGTTAGTTCCTTGAAAATACAAGTCATGCCTGGGGACCCCTCCAAAGCCGCCTCCCTCCGAAGTCATTAACAGAATTACATCAATTATTCGGTAATTTTTATAAATATCCATTGTCTGCAATTTTTTAAATAAAAATGTAAAACCAGTTATCTACAAATTCCGGGGGGAGGAAGAAACTTTTCTTTCTTTTTCTTTCTTTCTTCTTCTTCTTTTTTTTAATGAACTTACTTCTGAGACAAAAACTAATGAAAATAAGCGACTCGCCATCCCTGGATCCTTCCCATTCTGGGCTGCATGCTATAAATCAATCCGAAACTAGGTGCACAGATGGGGGCGGACACCTTAAGATAAAAAGCCAAGGGTGCCCCCCAAATGCGGGCAGGCTGGGCAGCGAGGCTCGGGGTGACAATGCTAACCCCGGCAGAGGCTCGCTAGGCAGCCAGTGAGCCGCATTTTCGTTACCTTCGATCGCCTGCCCCCCCGCTGCTTCTCGCGGCTGCATTGGGGGGCTGCGGCGGCGCTGGACTCGCGGGGGGCCCCGCCGCCGGGTCGCGCCGTCTCCCAGCCGAGCTGCACCGACCGCGGCCGGAACACCCGGCTCCAGCGCCCGGCGCCCGCCCGGGGTCGACGGCTCGGCTCCCACCCGGGCCCGGAGTCCTGCTGGGTCCTAGCGCTCGCCGTCCGGGCCGCGGCCCGCTCTGCAGCCTGCACGTACTGTGGGGCGGCCGGGGAGGGGGAGCCCCGAGAAAGCACTAGTGAGAAAGCCGAGCCGCCGTGGGTGCGGAGAAAACCGAGTTCAGTGCCAAAGCCTGGGTGTGCAAAGAAAGACGCTGGCTTCTGTCGAACTCCCAGAAGGCAGATGCTAGAATCTGCAGCCCGGGTGGAAAGCACAAACGTGGCCGGGAGGTTTGCTCCGTGCACCTGTGGTATAGAGTGCGCTCACAGAAGGTAAGAGACATCGCGGGATCCTCGGAGATTTCAGAATATTAGGGGGGAAAAGTGGACAGTTCGTGCGCTTGAAACCAGTTTTCTCCAATCTTTTCCCCGTTAACAGTTTTTTTTTTCTTTTTGCATTTTGCTTTCTCGAGCTTTATAATTTGTGTTTTAAATAACAAAGCCCCATATGGCTCACCACGTAGTCATCTGATTTTCAAAAGACCTCCAAAATTACATCAAAATATGCACTCATGTATCTCCTAAGAAATCAACAAGAGAGAATTAATGGTGGCATATGGTGTGCCTCGTAGAGAAAACTTAATTACAAATTAAAACAAATGTGAAAATTCACAAATCCCATAAACCAAAAGTAAATTATGATCCTAGATTGATTCACAGATCAGCTCATGTGCCATCAGGGGTACTGTAAAAAAAAAAAAATCTAGTTTTCTTTCTCAACAGGAGAAAGCTGTTCCTTTGCAGGAGTTCACCCAACCTCTGTTTCCAGTCCCACCCCCACCCCACTTCCCCCCTTTGGGGGCTCTCTAGCAGCCTTTGGTTCTGCATTGACTGTAGCCCACCTGGAAGGTACCTTAAACCTTGCAGGTTCTCCTTGAAGACGATCCCATCAGCTCCTGATTTGCGGTAACAGTGCTTTAGTTGGGGAAGCCTGTTTGAAAGGTTTGGCAACTGAACGTATGCTTCAGTCTTCGATACCACCCCGTTAGAAGGTCATGATTCTGTCCAGACTGCTAATAGCAATGGTGCCATGGTTTCCACCAAGAAGAAAATTAAAACCATGCCTTCTGACTTCTAATTTCAGAGCGGAAAGCATCCCTTTGAAAAGTGTTGATGCCCTCACCTTTCCGACGGTGGCTAGCTAAATGGAATGAAAGATTTTTAAAACATTATTAACTAAACATCACAGGAACCTCTTCTCATACCTACTGTTGTAATATGGTACCTTCATCCATCTTCAAGGTACGTCTGTGACCTTTACCGTATCTCCAATAGAAAACACATAATTCCCAGCTTTCGAAGAAGGCAATGGAGGGCCAGGTAAGGACGGATCCAACCTCACCCAGCTGCTGAGCAGTGCAGCTGGAATGCCGGTGTCAAGCCTCCCACACTTTCAGCAAGTCCTATTCTTCCAAGCAGACATCTGCGCCCATCAACTCCTTCTCTGCAAATGCTGTGGGAATGCAGGTAGATTTATGGCCTCCTCCTTTCTTACCTATAGCAGAGCCCCAGCCTACAGCAGGGCCTCATGAAGCTGATTGAGAATATTTTAGTCTCTGCTGAGATGTTTTGTTGGCAGAAGCTATGCTGTTCAGATTTTCCTCCTGGGTTTCCAGCTCAAGGCTGGGCAGTGCCACGGTCACCCACACGCACTGTTTTGCTCTATGTTGGGGACAGAACTAACTCCATTTGACCCACGGGGCACATTTCCCCAGTGGAAACTGATCACTTTCTAGTGTCCCTCTGAAAGACGTTGTAAACCCCAAGGAGTCAAGTAGTATCTTAGATAAGGTGAATCATTAGTGTGATCCAGGATGCCCTGGTGCCGACCTAAGTGGCACCTGGAGTCTAACGGGCCTTCAGGGAGTCACGTCTCAGCTCTCCTGCACCTGCGGGGAAGCCAGCAGACAGATCTGTTGTGGCTTTCCACTTCCTCCTCCTCCTCTCTGTCACTCCTCATGATGCCTGCCAACCTGTTGCTAACCAGGTGAAGGGCTACAAGCCTGACAGCAACATCAGAAAGGGAGTCCATTTCTGAGGAAGGTGCTCGTCAGGGCAGGGGCATGGGAAGGTGTGGGTGTGTGTACCTTCCTGGCGAACTGCTTGGGAGGATTTGTGTCAAGTTCACTTGACAGGTTTATTTGGCCTCTTTGTAGAAAGACTCTTATGATACTATAGTTATACCATCCGTGTGGCCTTAAAACGGTGTGAACACTCGGATCCAAGCCACGTTAGCACTGGCAGGAAACGGTATGATGCCGCAAGGCCGCCCCTGTACTAAGCAAAGGGCAAGGCTGAAGCAAACCAGGAGTGGTGTCAGTGATAAGAAACTGTCACCCATCCATCCATCCATCCATCCATCCATTCGTTCTCAGCTTCACTCATTCGTCCAGCCATGACTGGATCAAGCTTTGAACCAGGCGTCACTCTAGGCTGTGGGATGAAAATGATCTGGTCCTAGTCTGTCTTTCCGTGGCTGTGACCGAAGGCTGGCCAAAAGCAGCTGGCAGAAGAGCTTTTGGTTTCACTTTCCAGTTCCCAGGTCCTAATCCATCACTGAGAAGTCAGGCAGGAACCGGGAGACAGGAACTGAAGCTGAGACCACAGTGGAACACTACTTTCTGGCTTGCTCAGTTACTGTACGTGTGTGTGCATGTGTGTGTGTGTGTGTGTGCATGTGTGTGTGTGTGTGTGTATCCATACCTATGTGCTCAGGGGTGGTGTTGCCCACAATGGGCATTGTGGGTCCTCCCACATCAATCAGTTGGGTCTTTTTGATTTTGTTTTATTTTATTTTATTTTATTTTAAGAAAAGACCCACAGACCATTCTAATGGAGGCAATTCTTCAACTGAGGGTCCCTCCTCCCAGGAGACTCTGGCTTGTGATAAAAACTAACTAGCACAAATGTCCTTCCACCACTGCAGCCAAATTATGTCCTTAGTGCCCTAGGTTGAGTGCCAAGTGTCCCTGTCTTGGGGATAGTTTTCTTCTGATCCATTCTCAAATGCTTTCTTCTCTGAGTTGCTGAAGCTCCTTTTGCCCATCTAGGTGTCCCAGAATCCCGGGTCAGTCGGCTGCTGTCTGGTTATGGCCAAGAAAGAAGACAAAAGGGGAGGTGGAGAGTGGCAGGAAGGAGCAGGCCAGAGAATGCCATCTCCTTCCTCTTGCCTAATGGCATCATTTGCTGGGCTGCACCTAACTGGATCCTTTGTCGGGCGACCTCAGGCCCTGGGCCCAGTAAACAGTGACTCTTCTTACGAACTGCTCAGTCTGGCGGTGTTGTTAGCTTTCTGCTGGGATTAATCCCTGAGTAACTTCACCTTGATACATAGGCGAGCAGAGAGATGAAAGTCCTCTGGAATGTTCTGCTGGAGGGAGCATTCAAGCATGGCCAAACTGTGGAGGGCCAGAAAGGTGAGGCAGTCTAAGGGAGACACCGTCACATGAAGAATTGCTGTACATCCTAAGCCTGGGTCCCTTGAGCATTGAAGGTGATTGTGGTTTCCATACCCTTTATGTCCTGGAAGCCCTCTGTCCCTTCCCCAGTGTCTCTTGTCTCCAGATCTTACTGTTTCCCCTCTCTCTTTGCCCTGACCACTCTCTGACACTTTGGATCTATGATCTTCATAATCCACTGTCTCTTCCACACACCGCAGTAGAAGTTCCACAGTGCCAAGAATCTTTGCTTTTTTTTTCCCCACTGAGAAGTGTCAAGAACATAAAAATGTCTGAACTGGCTATGGTAGCTAACATCTTTAATCCCAGCACCTGGAAGGTTCACAGAATTGCTGAGGGTTTGAGGCCAACCTGGGTTACAGAGACCCCCGTCTTGAAACAAAAACAAACAAAAAGGTGTCTGATATATTGTAAATGCTCAGTTTTTTTAAAATACATAAATGAGGGACTGGGGTGTACCTTAATAGGTAGTTTGCTTGCCTAGCTTGCAGGAGACCCCAAATTAGATTCCCAGCACAACATAAAATGAGTATGGTAATGCAAATCTGTAATCCTAAAGATCAGAAATTCAAGGTCATTCTAGGCTATATAGCCAGAGACACTGTGTCAAAAAATTTAAATGAAATGGATAAAGTTAAGAAATAAAATATTTGCACTAGTTCACATTCTCCAGAGGAACAGAACCTATAGGTGTAGGGTGGGACTTTCTATTGGGATTACCAATTAACTCTGTCACACCAGTTGGCTCTCAAATAACCACATGGAGACTTCTCAATCATTATAAAATGCTCAGTCAATAGCTTAGGCTTATTACTAACTAGCTCTTACATTTAATTACATTAAATTAACCCATATTTCTTATCTACACTCTACCACGTGGCAGTACCTTTTTCAGCACAGCATGTTTATCTCCTGCTTCCTCTGCATCTGGCTTGCAACTCCATGTTTCTCTGTCCTTTTTCTTCCCAGCAGTCACTCATTTTGGCTTTCCTGTCTAACCTTTTCCTGCCTAGCTATTGGCCAGTCAGCTCTTTTCTTAAACCAATCAGAAGGTGCCTTGGCAAAGACACATCTTCACAATGTACCAAAAAGATTATTATATAATACATAGAATGGGAGGAGACGGAGGGGAAGGAGGGAGGAAGACATGTTGGTTGATATTTATTCTAAGAATTTAGCTGTGACAGACAGGTGTGGTGACACACACCCTTAATCCCAGCACTGGATGGCTGAGGCAGGTGGATCTCTGTGAGTTCAAGGACAGCCACAACTACAGAGCCAAGCTCTGTCTTAAAACAAAACAAAATCTGGTTTTACAACTCTGGAGGCTGATCTATTATCCTATGTCTTGAAGCAGCAAGCTGCGGAGTTAGCCAAGCTAACAGCATGGCTCTGAACACAAAGGAGGCTGAGCTTTGTAGGAGTTATTCTTGGACCCAGTGGAGGATGACTTAGATCTGACATGATTTAGAAGGGAGGGTGACTTACTGGCGATTACCATTATCCTAGTTTAGATGTGGATATGAAGGAATTTATTACTGGTGGCTTCAGAGGACCCTCTGGTGACCCATTAACAACAGGTGCTCTTGTACCCATCCCAGACATCAGACAGTAGGAGCCAGTCAGGAGTGAGGAGTATAGAGAAAAACAGCCTCAGTTACTGTGGTGGTAGTGGTGACTGGGCTTGACAGTGTCTCTTGGCCACTTAAACTACTCAGGCAGAGACGTTATAAATGGGCCTGCCTTTTGGAGGGATGTCTCAGTCCACTTAGGAGGCATTTAGGAGGTATAGTCACAGACCAGGTCTTGAAGTGAGTCTCACTTCGAGGCCATCAGAGCCCTCTGGAATTCTCTCACAAGCCAGGAAAGCAAGCTTTCTTCTACCCTGATCACTAAACCCACATCCTCCGATTGTGGGTTCTAGAGATGGATAACAACCCAACAGTTAACCCAAGTAGGACTCTGAAACATGATGAAGACCCAACATAGACTTTGGATTACCCAAACAACCCTTTTTTGCCAACTCCACCATCACGATTTGGGTTCCTCTGTATAAATAGCCACTGTCTATGTACACAGGCATGTGCTGGGGCTCTGTGCTGGATGCTTCTCAAACTCGGTAGATACTGGTAAGAATCCGTTTAGAATGGAAGAAAGAGTTGCCACTTGCTTCTCTGCATGCTTTGAGTCACAATGAGGTGCCACTTGTCATCACTCCATGGAGTCATGAGCCTTAACATCCTTCGTGAAACTGATAGCCGTACCCTTTTACTAACACTCTAAGGAGATGGGGCAACAGCGTGGGCCCTGGACCTCATTATTTCCACCCACCATTTTAAAGAGATTCACTACCTCCCACGGGTGATGGGACTGTCACTGTGCCTCCTGTCAAGAGGCAAGCTGTGACTCATTCATCTCTTTGATGTTTCTGTGTACATCCCTTCATGGCCCCAAAATGTAGGAATCTGCAGTTGTCTTGCTTTGACAAGACAAGTGGGTAAGTGTTGTCTTATCTCTTCCACTATAGGGTCGACTCAGGAATATGGCCAGTTTGCGTCTTCACGTTGGTTCTTCAACTCCAGCTGAGGTCCCAAAAGAGTTATTTCTCCTGAGTGTAGCTGCTTTGTCAACCTTGAGAGGATGGCATGGGGCCGAATCCTGCCAAAAACAGTCCAAGGTGGCATGGAGCCAGCCAGCTGGCTGCTAAGCAGAGCCCTCTCCCAGCCTCTCTAGGCCCCCTCTGGTTCCCTTTTACAGCTGTCTGGCCTCAGGTAATCATTGGCACTCTGCGGGTCCCTGGCTCTTTTCATTCCCATGTTTCAGATCACTTTACACACATTAATTAAGCCTTAAAACACTCAGGAAAGGAAAGCCAAAGGCAGTGGGGATGTTTGCAACATGCTTCTCCATGCTCTGGCAGGAGAGCTGGCTGCCCCGCCCCCTCACCCAGCCCCTCTCTCACCCAGGTGAAGCTTCTGTGTTCTCTGCGTAGTCAACACACATCTACATGCCACAGAAAACCCCGTTCATTACTGATTTAGGACAATCAACCTCCCCATTGAGGTTACCTGCCATAGCTGAGCCATGCCACCTTTGGAAGTGGAGCTGTGGGCAGATCTGGCTCAATGTTTCACACCCAGAATGAATGTCCCCAGTTTATACCTCTGTGACCATGGTCCAGGGCCTTGGAATAAGAAGATCTTAGCCCAAGTAAGGTAGGCAGTGCTGAGCAAGGAAGCCTGAGGTTGACCTCTCACCTCCACATGCACATGCATACAGAGAGGGGTGGGGTAGGGATGGAAAGATCTTGAGAGACAGGGAAAGACCTTAGCCCAGATCTAGCCCCTCATGGAATGGCCTTACAACTATTGTTTCGCCTCCTAAGGCTGACTGTATCATCTGTAACACGAATAGGATGACATCCAGTGCCTCCCCCATGATTTCTGGGAAGGATGAAATCAGAGCATAACATGCTAAGCATTTGGCACAGAAAAGGCTAGGTATTGGGACCTTTTCACGCCATCTTGTATCTAATCCCAATCAGTCTGAATTAATGTCGTTTTGCTACTGAAGTTTTAGAGACCCTGCAGTTCCAGCTGATATTGGTGTCTATGAGATGAGAAGATAGGAAATCCAAATGAAGCCTGCAGTTTACTTAACGGTTTTGTTTTTTTTTGTTTTTTTGTTTTTTTACCAACCATTAATCCTTAGTTTAGATTAATCTATGACATTTGAGCCATTGGCATTACAGGAAGTTGGGTAAGTGGAATGCACGAACTGTGTTTTAGTGAATAATCATAATCTTATTTTGAGTGCATCAAAATTGGTAATGGTATCCAGTAAGGCTAACACTTCACCCACATTTTTAGTGTACTATTTTAAAAATACCTCTATGGCTTCCACGAAAATAATAAATGTCAAGCCTTTTGTTACCAAAATAAGAGACAATTTATGTTAGCTCCAGCTGTTATCACCACCAAGGAAAATTCATCGAGCTTCCTGTGTCTGCAAAGTGCCATATTGAACATTAAAATAGCAAACATTACCATCAGGAGAAAACCATTGCTTGTGTGGCAGTCCATTTAAGGTAGCTGTTTGTGTGTAAGATATTTGATAACCTTACTATTTAGGCCCCTAGCGCTTTCCTTATTTCACAGAAAATGGATGGTTTTTCTAGCCATGCCGCTCCAAGCCTTCCCCTCTGGTGAGAAGCAACTAGGAAGAACCATCCTGTCAAATAGCACTATAGATTATACCACTTGCCACTCTGAATGCAGGGTTTGCGATGTTCACAGCAAAATCACGGGGGCGGGGGTGGTGGTGGTGGTAGTGTGCTTTTTCCTCTGACTTCATGGAGACCACAGGATTTAAATATACTATTTCCTCACTCTTTTAGTGCATGCAAATTATGACATTGTGAGGGGTCAGAAAGAGCCCTGCATCTGGTGGGTGGCAGGGTGGCAAAGAACCTCGTTATCTGTCACATCAGAGAGTGTGACTGTCATATGGCCACCTTACAACCGGTTCAGCAGAAGAACCGGGGCTCAAGAAAAAGTGAACCCTGGGTTAAAAGTTGCTCAGCTCTCCAGTCAATTCAAATCCCTGGCAACACTTCGTGGTATGTCAGCTGAGTATCCGTGAGCAAAGTTGGTACCTGTGACCCAGGGTACTGTGCTGAGCCCCTGTCCTCCAGCATGAGAACATCATTTGTTATTGGGAGAGTGCCCTCTTCCTGTGCCCGGGGACTCCCCAATGCTAGGAGGCAAATTGACTTCCTACTAAAAAGTAAAAGGCCACAGGTCATCTTCTCACTTCTCTTGATGTTGGGGGATAACGCAGAGTCCAGGTTTGTCCAGGAGCTAGTGATGGGAAGGGGTGGGGCAGTACGTGTGATGGTTATTTCCCAGCGTTTCATGTAGCCCAGGCTGGCTTCAATGTCCCTATTGGCTAAGGATAGCCTTGAACTTCTGATCCTCCTTCCTCCACCTCCAAGTGCTAGGATTATAGTCATGTAACTATATGCTTGCCTGGATGATTAATTTTTATTATCAACTTGATTGGCTAAGGAACTCATCAATTCTCAGCCCTTTTGGCTATGCTCAAGTGTGAACAAACACCCAGCACATTAGTAAACCCTCCTTGGGGTGCATCGATGGCAGCATTTCCAGAGAGGGTTAACTTGTGGGGGATGGCCTACTGTGAGTGTGGCACCGTCTCATGGGCTGTTGTCCTCCTAGCCTGAATAAAAAGGGGCAAAGGAGAAAGCCAAGAGAGAGCAAGTGTTCCTCTCTCTTTTCCGGTCCTCCCTTAGGAGAGCCAGCAGCCTTCTACGACCAGGGACAGGAGCTGGATTGGCTGCCACGCCTCCTCTGCTATCGTGGAGTGTATCTAACCATTTCCTCCTCAAGTTGCTTCGTCAGTCGTAGTTACAAGAAAATGTACTAATCTGATGCTTAACAGAGTAGCTGAAGTGTGACAGCAGTTTGATGGGACCACTGTTGGTGTCCACAGCAGGACCATAGCCATAACCTGACCTCTCTCCAGCGTGACTCCAAACCTTGATTAGAATACATCACCTAGGAGCCACTTCCTCATCTCTCATAAAGATTCCCATGAGCCCCTCACCATGGTGTAAAGAAATGTCAGCTCCTCTGGTAGGTGCAAGTGTCTTGTCCCATCAGCTACATCTTAGATACTAGTTACACCCACCAGCCAATGTTAGTTTGGCAGTAGCATTGGGTCCACGTGCATCCCCCATGCCTTCGGAACAACCCAGACAGCATGGGGCTATCTATGACCACAAAAGGAGCTTGAACTAACTTACCTTGACCACTGATGCTAAATGAACTAATCCAAGAAAAGAGCAAATTTCATCTCGCATACCTTCCTGAAATGGGTAAGGTGGGCATGCTCCTGCAGGGGTATTTCTGGCTTTCTCTGTTGTCCTAAAGAAGCAGCCCAGGAGAGCTTTGGCCAAAGGAAGACAGAGCAATTATGACAAATGCTGAACAGAACAGAAAGACCTCCCTGGTTGCAGAGGAACTGTCATTAGTTCTGTGTTTTTATAGAGAAGAAACAGCCGGCTTCATTCAGCCTCCTCTCTCTGTCTTATAGAAACCCGGTCCCATTGTGGTGAGCACTTGTAATTCACCCATTAACTTTTCCCTTGACATTGGACTTCACAATGAGAAACCTTCAATGGGAACGGATCATCTTGTTTCAAAGAGCAAAGAGCTTTTCCTTCAAAGATTCCTTCAAAGATTGAGAAAACACGAACCTTCATTGATAAAAACCTGGATCGCAGGTTTTTCATATTCTCCAAGCAAGTTAAACTCAGAAATGGAATCATTTTTTTTAACAAAACAAAGAGGTGAAGATATCACTAATCCTTTCAATTATACTCATGTTAGCAACCATGAACATAGGCCCAGGAGCAAATGCCTGTGTTCTCTAAAGAAAGCAGGGTGGATTTAAGAGAAATGGAGCAGAGGTCCCAAAGAAAGGCTGTCTGCTATTCATTTTGAATTCTTCTGCCTCCCATTGTTCAGAGAGCTATGGCTCAGGGAGAAGAGCGGCCACGCCTGCAGGCGGAGTTGGGAAAAGTGCACCCCCACCCGTTTCCACCTAAGGCCCTCACTTGTCTAATTCTTTTGACAACTGCAGAGAAAACCTTCACCCAGTAACCGTAGGAATCAATCGTTAGATGCATGGGACAAAGAACTTAGTGTGTTTTTTCCAGTTTTGATGAAAAAGGGGAAATGGTGTAGGAGTTCCTTTGTATCTCTGTGTTGCTTTCATTGGTTGAATAAAGAGACTGCCTTGGCCTTTTGATAGGGTAGCCCTTAGGTGGGCGGAGTAGACAGACAGAATGCTAGGAAGAAGGGAAGTGTGGCAGACGCCATGATTCTCCTGCCCAAGATGGACCCTGGTTAGACTCATGCCAGTAAGCCACAGTCAAGTGGCGATACGCATTAATAGATATGGGTTAATCAAGATGTGAGAGTTCACCAATAATGGGCCAGACAGTGTTTAAATGAATACAATTTCTGTGTAATTGTTTAGGGTGTAAGCTAGGGACGCAGCCCACTCCTCATTACAACACCTAACACTGCTCTAAAAATGGCCACCAGGCCATCCTGTTAGGGTATGTCACCAAGAATGTCCAGACTCACATCTCACTGGTAGCTTTGGCCATTGTCCCATGGCTCATGTCTGAGGAAGGTGTGCCCACCTACTTTCCTGTCTCCCTCACCCACTCCCTCACATTCCACAAGTTACTCCCCATCCCTTGTCCTTTCCCTCTGTGGTGACAATAAAGGGCTCCTGGTCCTTCCTTCTTCATGTACCCCTGCAGTGACAGTGATGTGGCCTGTACTTCCTGTTTTTAGTAAGCTGTTCGTGCTGAAGAACCATGGGAGATCTTCCTCCTCTCCTTCTCAGGGATTAGCATTTCCGTGAGAGCCGAATAATAAAACTAGATTGTAAAAGCCTGTCAGAGATGTAGTGGCGCGTGTCTTCCTTCCCATGATTGTCATGGGCTGATTAGGATTGAACTTTGTTGTTGTTACTGTTGCTCCCAAGTGGAAAAGCAACGGGAATTTTTCTCTGCTAGGCCACAGGGATGGGTGTTGAGGGGGAAAGGACCTGTGATGCCTTCTAAAATGCAAACTTGAATTTTCTAGAGAAAACAGAGACTGAGGAGCAAAATGAGACCGGAGAAGGAAGGACCGGACCGACCACCAGGCCTGGTTCTCACATTAGTTGTGCGAGCGTCAGACCGACACAAACTGTTCAGGAGAACTGTGCTCTCCTTGGCTCTCAGGTTCAGAACTCCTTATGGACTCAGGAAACTGATTTTCCCCTCCACTTTTAACTTGAAGAAGTTTGTTGTTCATTCAACAGGAGGTAAACCGTGCCCGGTACTGGAAGCCTAGCCAGCTTCCTGGCTGGGGCTAGTGAGATCATGGGCCGCAGGAAAGAATCTACTACTGCAGCTTTGCAGCTTTGCAATTTGCGATTACATTCTAAATCTTATCCCTTATACATAAGTGCGGCTCTCGCCCCTCATCAAAGCAGTTTCTTTTTACAGCAAAAGGAGACCATCGCAGGAAGCCACAAACAGACATAATGCCGAGATCAATGGATCGTGGAGAGCCCCGCCCAATGGATAGAGTTACACCCTAGCTCCTGCATCCTTGGCTCAGGCAACATCCCAAAAGAGTGGGTAGAAAGATTGCGAGAGCCAGAAAACCAGGCAGTGTGCAGAAACAGTATCTCCTAGAAGTGGCTGCATAAACAAGACCAGGACGATGAGGACATCAATGGACACGTTGATGTGGAAGGGGAACCATTTTGCAGGGTCCCAGCCCTAGACAAAGAACTACAGGCAGCTACTGACTGCTGGGAGAAGGAGAGTTAGCTTCTCCTAGGGAAGAGCCCCGTTAGTGGTTGTCCAATGCAGACTGATTAGCCCTGATACCATATACACAGAAACAACAAAAACCAGATCCAGCAGAGTCTATTTATATAGTTTAAATGTTAAATATATTTTTATATATTTATGTATGTATATACATGTAACACATAATCAAAGCAAAAGAGGCTCTCAACTTGAGAGTGGGGAGGACATGGACGACTTTGAGGGATGGTAACTGGGAAGAAAGATGGGGAATGATGTAATTCTATTTCAGATAGAAGCACTTTAAAAAGAACATATGTTATCTGGGTGTGGCAGCACACACCTTTAACACCAGCACGTGGGACAAAGAGATAGAAGGCTAGCTAGATTGCATGGCAAATTCCAGCCCATGCAGGGTTACATAGGAAGACCCTGTCTCAAAAAAAAAAAAAAAAAAAAAAAAAAGACCATATGCAACCATGTGTAACTTTCTAACTTACCTTTATGAAACGCTCATGTGGCTTTCTGATTGTTTCTAGTCTCTGGTTCTGAACAGTTCTCAACCGTGTCAAAACTTCTTGTTGTAGTCAAAATGATTCTATAAATGTAAAAAAAAAATGTAAGGATGCTAAAAAGGATTTTGTTGTTTGCTTGCTGAGCTGGGGAACAGAGCCGTTTGTAGCTGCTAGGCAGGTCCTCGTTCAGTGACAGCCGTTCCCAGGCCCTCTGGTCCACCTTTAAGTGATAGGTGGCATACACAGATGTAATTTAGATCCCTGTTGGACAGTAGATATATATGTTCAACTTTGTGCTAGGCATGCACGCACACACACACACACACACACACACACACACACACACACACACATTCTGAACAGTTATAAGAAACCATCTCTGCCCTCCAGGGCCTTGATGTCTGTACAAATCCACCTGTGGAAACATTAACTGGCCTAGCACAGAACAGAGCTGAGGCACAGGGTACAGGAGAAGGGGACCGGGAACCTTAAGGCTGACATGCTCTTCTCATCCAGCATCTACACAACAAGCATTGGGCCTCCTTTCCTGTGCTAGCACCGTTCTGTGCTAGGGATGTTTGCGTGGTCAAAACGAGATCTCTGTCCCGATGGGTCTCGCACTGCCATGACTTACCAAAGAGTCGTGATCTACTTTACACTGGGTGGATAGAAGACGATTCTTTCAGGTAGACGCTTCCTAGTGTAATGACAGAACGGTAGAAGAGGAACCAGCATGGGATTATGGGAAGACCAATGAACACAGAAGAAAGAAGTGGTACACAGGTCCACAAGAGGAGTGGGATGAGCAGGTTCAGAGAAGGCAGACCAGTTAGTGGGGCCAAGGGGCTGAGAGAGAAAGGAGTAAGATGTGAACGGAGACAGGATGGATCACTTAGGCCGGGGGCTCTCAAACTTCCTAATGCTGAGACCTTTCATTACAATTCCTCGTGCTGTGGTGACCCCCCCCCCCCCACACACCCTAAAACGATCTCATTGCTACTTCACAACAGCTAGTTTGCTAACTATTGTGAATCATAATGTAAATGTCCGATATGCGAGCTATCTAATATGTGACCGCAGTTGGGTTGCGACCCACAGGTTGAGAACCCTGACTTAGAGTATCATAAATCCAAACAAAGAGTTCAGATTTATTTATTCCAAGTGTTGTCAGAAACCACTAGCAAGGTGTTGAGCAGAGAGGCGCAGGTCTGAATGAGGTTTCTAAAATGGTTGTCTGGAAGGTGGTTTGCAGAAGGGAGAGATTGGAAGCTGTTGAATATGCTCCCAGAGAGGCCTGTGAGGATGCTGACGAGAGCAGTGGATTTGAGAAAGCCAGCAACAGCAAGACTGTAGGTCCCACTAATAGGACTTAATAACTGGTTGGTCCCGAGGAAGGAGAGGAAAATCTAATAGCCCTTAGATGCCTGCCTTAAGCATGTGGATGGGTGATGAAGCCATTCTAGTAAGATGGGAAAACTAAGTGACAGCTAGTGTGGGTCAATGGGGTGTACTAAGAATCCCGTTTCAGATGTGATAGGTTAGAGATGTTCATCCGGCAGCCAAGTAGAGACTGACATTTTGCTACTCTTGGAGAGATTAGGCTCTGTGTGTTGTCAGAATTGGAATTAGATAAGATTCTTGTAGTCCTCAGACAAGTATTAGAGACATGACCATCTGGTACTAGCAGGGACATTCAACATCCCTTGGTCTCCTGGCTCACACCTTAATCCCAGCACTCCAGAGGCAGAGACACACAGAACCCTGTGAGTTCAAGGCCAGCCTGATCCACAAAGCAGGTTCTAGGCCAACCAGGACTTTATATTGAGACCCTGTCTCAAAACAAAACAAAACAAAACACACACACACACACACACACACACACACACACACACACACAAAATCTCCTGGTCTGAGCCTTTTTGCCTATTTTTTTCAGGACACATAGGCTCCATCCTTTCTTCACCATGACAAAACATGAGAATCCAGGGTTCCCTGGGGTGATTGAGTGCATTTTAATTCATCTTCTGTTTCTTTTTTTGGTTTTTAATTTGTCTGTGTGTGTGTGTGCACCTTTGCGGATATGCTCATGTGTGTTGTATCTATAAAGCCCAGAAGACGGTATCAAACTCCCTGAAGCAGGAGCTGATGAGTGAGCCACCCAGTGTGGGAACCAAACTCAGGCGTCCTGTAAGAATAGTACACGCTCTTTACCTCTGAGCCATCTCTCCAGTCCCATAAATTTCTAAAAATTGCATTTGCTTATTCAATGTGTGTGAGTGAGTGTGTGTATGTGTGTGCCTGTCTGTGTTCCAGAACACGTGTGGCAGTCAGAAGACCACTTGCAGGCGACAATTCTCCCCTGCCACCTTGTAGGTCCTGTGGAATCAAACTCAGGTCACCAGGCTTAAGACTAATCAAGTACTCATCATACAAAGAAAAACTGTAAAAGGGAAATGCTATGTGTGGAGTTGTTTGATGAGTGAAATCCCTGCACGTGCACACACGCACGCACGCGCACACACACACATGTAAATGCACACACATGCGCGCACATGCACACACACATGTGCTCACACACACAATTTCACTAGGTAAAGAACCACTGCATGTCTTGCATATACAAATGTTATAGAAAGAAACTAGGCACACTGAATATATTGAGTTGGCATTCATCAGGTGAAAGAGGCCAAAGGCTGAACCTGGTATTAAGATGACCATGAAAAGAGCTAATCTGGACACTACAAATAAACCACGTGGCACGCCCTGATCAGTAAGTACTCCCTCTGATGGAAGCCCCACTGACTTGTTGACAAAACTCTGCACCCATATATCATATTCCAGTGTTTGTTCACCAGCATCTTTTCTAAAAGAGAGAAGCCACAGTTGGGCCTTCCCCAAGTGCCCAAGTCCAGTCCATAGCCATCAACATCATCTAGCCCCTTTGAGCTTCAACTATCAGTAAAATGAAGCAGATGGTCATTTGAGAATCCCTAGTCTTCAAAATCATAATTTTCATACTTGCCAAAACCAAATAAACCAAGAACAAATAAAACTTAAAATCAAGTAAGATGTACTTTTTTCCCTCTGCTTGGGCAGGCCAGTGGCTGGCCACTAAGAACTCAACACTTGGACCTTGGACCCCACCTGTTTATGCCCCCCCAAACTACCTTGTCTTTGGTGTTTTGTTGAATACTTAAGTTGATCAACAGGAAACACAGTTCTTAGGAACGAAGACATTTCCTTCTTTTTCTACGATGCACAAGTTTGTCTTTGCAATATGACCTCAGCTGAATTTGCCAATGCTAACATAAATGCTTCTCCCGCCCCTCCCCCGACACGTATCATTTAAAGATAGCACAGAATCAGCTTGATGTGAAGACTTAGTCTAGTCTTAGGAGAGCGACAGAGGGACAATTTGTGGCAAGTAGATGTCACAGTCTTTTAGTGGGGAGAATTTTTTTTTAATGTTGGTTTAGAACCAATCCTAGAGTCTCCATGGGGACTGAGACCATCCATTGAATGTCAGTAGATGAATGACCCTCCCTCAGGGCCAGAGCCTCTTCCCATATCTTCTCGGTATGGGCAATTCTCTCTGCGTGGGATGAAAAGCTCCCCACCTACCCTGTATTGCCATTAAATGTTGGCCCACTTTAATAACCACAAAGCTTGGCACGTGTTCCACTGGGGAGCCTCCATACTCTCTCAGATTTTGTTGTGAAGAAGCATTTGCTTCTCTATTGCATCTCAGGCAATAATTAGCACAAGGCCCAATGAGTAGTAGGCACACCATCTGTTGAGAACTGACAGAATGAATGAACAAACAGGCATCCTTACAGCGTGGTAAGGAACTCCCTGTGGTCAGAAGGAGGAGGGAGAGAAGGCGTACATTCACAGTTGACTTAAATATTCCCCTGGCCGGCTGGTCCCTCTCCACCCACAAGGTAAGTCCCATGAATTCCCCTTCTGTCTTTGTATTCTCCAGGCAGACCCCCTTCAACTCCTGCTTCCTCTCCAGCCCCCTCTTTTGATTCTCTGACTCTTGTAACTTCAGACGTGGTGCTGGAGACTGGGGGGGGGGGGATTCTAGAACCTATGTTACCCAAGCAGGTATGTTATGAACATCGACTCTTTGATGCTTTTCTCCATTTTATAGGGAAAGAAATCACTCCCAGATGTTGAGACCTACAGGAAGTAGGAAAGACCAGGAAGCCCAAAGGTCTATTATATTCTTCGCCTCTTCCTATTTCATCGCGTCTCTTCCATATTCCAGGCACCTTCTAAATTTCGCTATACTTCCTCTTCTCAGACGGAGAACACTGAACATGAAATAATGCTAAGAGCTCATGGCAGGAAGACGATTGCCAGGATGTTCGAGAAGCCCGCAGGATGCGGGAGGGGTGGGTCCAACACAAATTACCCCCAGTTGCCACAATTATTTTTTAATTCTTTTATCTGTTTTGTTTTGTTTTTAAAGCGTCGTCTTTGTTGCCATGCATTCCTAGGTGCCTCTTGATCCCCTTCAAAAAGTTCTTTCTTATCTTCTCTGAGCTAAGCAAGTGACTTGTCAGATTCACAAGGCTCATGAGTGAAACGGGGGATGTTTCTTGAATGACAGTAAAAAGATGGACGTGAACCACACGAATGAGCTCCGTGGTGTTTATTTCAGCGGCTCAGAGGCCTTTATCTTGAGCTGTGTTCGCTGTGGCTAAGACGATTGGAAAAATGACCTCTGGGTAGGTGAGTTATTGCTTCAAAAACCCATTGTTTCCTTTAAAATAAGTAGGAATGGCAGCTCAGACAGAATTCTGCCTTCCTTGTAGGATGGATTCTTTGTTTAAAAATAAGTGAAAAGAATCCCAACAATAAAAAAAAAATGGTGGGACAGGATGCTCTAGGAAAGATGAGCCGAGTGAGTTCCGTGGCGTGAATAGCTGAGGGGAGAGGAAAATAACGCTGTTTTGCTTCTTGCACTGAAAAGTCAATAGGCAGCAAATGGACTCGCAAGCAGGACTGACATTCTTTTGGATGTCCTTTGTAATTATAAAGCCAATGCCCAAGCAAAACACAGCACAACCCAGCCCAATGCCTGCTACACAGGGGATCAAGTGGGGGTACAGCTAGATTTGTAAAATGGATTCCTAAGACCTCAAGAGCTCATTGATGGAGAGGATGAGAAAGAGGCCCCTTCAGAATGGCTTCCACTTTTTTTGTAAAGCTTTGTAGTTTAAAAGCCCTGGGAGCCAAGAGGAGATGCTGCTCAGAGAATTACCCCTGATGCAGGAAGGAACCCCACTTTTAGGTGTCTACATCCTTACTGTTGAACAAAGATTGCCTTGTTGTTACTGTTGTTAGATTTTTTTATTTCTCTCTCTGTGTGTGTGTGTGTGTGTGTGTGTGTGTGTGTGTGTATGTGTGTGTGCGCATGCCCATAGAAGTCAGTAGAAGGTATCAGATCTCCTGCAGCTAGAGTTGAAGGTGGTTGTAAGTCACCTGTGGGTGCTGAGATTCAAACTTGGGTCTTCTGAAAGTGCCCCAAGCACTTTTAAACACTAAGCCATCTCCCCAGCCCCTTGTTTTGTTTTTCTTTTTTTCTTTTTCCTTTCTTTCTCTTTTTTTCTCTCTCTCTTTCTCTCTCCCTTTCTTTCTTTCTCTCTCCCTTTCTTTCTTCTTTCTCCCTCTTTCTCTTTCTTTCTTTCTTTCTTTCTTTCTTTCTTTCTTTCTTTCTTTCTTTCTTTCTAACACAGAATATCACTTTGTAATCTAGGCTGGCCTCAAATTTGAGATCCTCCTGCCTTTGACTCCTGAGTGCTGGGATTGCAGGGACAGGTTACCACACTGCCCTGTGATAAAGATTTAATGCACTTTATTTGCTCTTCATAATGCCCACGTGTCTGTTGACAAACTGTCTTCTTTACCCCTTAGAACTTCTTAAGACCACCACTGAATCACCATTAAAAATGTTCTACTGAGGGATATCGTGAGTGTGTGTATAGGTCAGAGATTGTTTCCTGAGACAGGGTCTCACACTGAGATTAGAGGCTCATCAATTAAGCTCAGCTGGCTGGTCAGCAAACCCCAGGGATCCCCCTGCCTCTACCTCCCCTATGTCAGGATTGCAAACTGTGCACTACTGTACCTAACATTTTTTGAATAGATGTGCTAAGGATTGAACTCAGTACTTTACCAACTGAGCCATCACCCAGCCCCTCGTCTCTCCATCACCATCCTACCCTGAGCCCCAGTGAGTACACCAGAGATGGGAAGGAGGTTTGACCTTGCATTCTAGTTCCTGGCATTTTGAAGAAGGAGGGGCAGAAATTAAGGAGGCAGAGCAAAGGAAAGAAGGCCCCCACTCTGGGGTAGAGTTTGTACTTCCCGCTATCTGAGAGTTCAGAAAGTTCAACACGATAAATCAAGATTGCCTGAAGAGATTATAAACACTTTCCTACAGGCATCTCGAGCAAAGATCTTCGAAACAACATCTGAGCTGTGCTCACTTAGGGCCTGGATGTTCGCGACCTTGATCTTACAATCTTAGCAGTCCTTGCTTGTTCCTATACTGAAACAACATACCTTAAAAAGCCACCTCCTTGTTAGGCAGGGACACAGGCATTAGTGTGGCAGCATTCCTGCTGGGCACACATTAGCATTGAGAATGGATCACTCCTTCATAATCAGCTCTGGATCCTACTTCCTGCTTCCCTGGTAACCGTAGAAAGGGGAACCCCACAGTTGTCCTTCCTGAAGATTTAAATACCATACATAAGAAAAGGTGCAGGTGCAGGATTTTGCTAAGGCCCATTAAGGGAAAACTATTCATTTTCTCCAGGTCAAAGGACAGAATCTAAGTTCTACACCTGGCCCTGAGTGGAAATAAGACATTCTGATCTGCCCCCAAAGACTGGAACACCACACACTATTGTCCACTGCTTAAGAGTTAATCCAACTGGGCCTGTCAATTACCTGACCAAGAGATCACTCCCCAGGAAAGCTGATTCACCTGAAGACATGCTAAGCAGGTGGGAGGAATATTCATACCCCTAATGAGAGAATATACTTATACAACCTAGAAGCCCATCCCCCGAGGCAGTTGCTTACAGATCTCCACTGCCAAGCCTGCCTGCTTTATACACACACACACACACACACACACACACACACACACACACACATACATACATGGGTGTTTTGCACGCTTGTATGTCTGGCCACAATGTTTATGCCTGATACATACCTGGTGCCATTGAGGCCAGAAGAGAATGTCAGATGCCCTGAAACTGGAGTTACAGATGGTTGTGAGTCACCAGATGGGTGCTGGGAATTGAACCAGGGTCCCCTGGAAAAGTACCCAGTGTGCTTCACCGCTAAACCATCACTTCAGCTCTGCAGGTGGTATTTTTGCTGCTATTTTTATGTTTTAAAAAAACCAACATTCTCTAGTTGGTAGTGTGCCTCCCAAGTGTACATGTGCACTAAAGTAGATGGCCAAGTGTCCTTCTGGAGGCCAACGTAGCTCAGATGACTATTTCTTCTACCTTTGTTATCCTCCGTCTCTTTCTACCTCTGATTTATTCTAAAGGTGGAGGCCCACACCTTTAATCCCAACACTTGGGAGGCAGAAGCGGGTAGATCTCTGAGTTCGAGGCCAGTCTGATTAACAGGGCAAGGTCTGGGTTAGCCAGGACTACATAGAGAAACAGGCTTCTACCAGCAATTCTGTCCATGCCAGAGGCCAGACATGTCTTGAAAACAAAGCAAAAACAAAAGGATAAGAAAATAATAAAAAAAGAGTTGTCTCTCTTACATTTACATTTAGTTCTCCAATATGCCTTGAACCTTGTGGAACTGCACACTTCATTTGAATCAAGAATCAGATTTTCAATTGGAAAAGCTGCCACCTTAGCATTCTCTACAATCTGGTGAAAACCACTCTTGTCAGGTGAGGTGGCTCGTGTTTGTAATCATAGTACTTAGGAGGCTGAGGCAGGTGGGCTGGGATTTAAACCCAGCCTAGTACAGTGTGTGTGTGTGTGTGTGTGTGTGTGTGTTAGTCACATTGAAAGTATGTTTGTACTAAATATCCTTCAGCCACCTTCATTACTTCCATAGTTTTAAAACATGTATTTTCTGTGTCTTGTGTACATGGACACGTGTGAGTACACAGTCACTTGTATATGGAGCCCTGAGGTATCTTTCTCCTTCACTTTCCACATTATGTTTTTTGTTACAGGGTCTCTCACGGAACTTGGAATTCACCAACTCCCAGGCTGGCTGGCCAGTGAGACCCAGCGATCCATGTCTGCCTCCTTGTATGGGTGCTGGATCCCACTCATGTTTCCAGAGCAACCCCATTCCCAACCGAGCCACCTCGGCAGCCAGCTATCCAGAGTGACAAGTCTCACGTGAAGGACTCGGGGGGGACACTGAAATGGATTTTGGAGGCCATGGAGTTTATAGGAAGAGTTGTTAATACCATGGACATACAGAGACAACAACAAAGGGTTGGGGACACTCTGAAGAGAGTCCAGGCCGTGGTACCAGGAGCTCTGAAAGGAACCAGGGTCATGAGCAGAAATGGAGGTCTCTTCTTATATCTTTCTGAGGATGGAGGTTTCACAGCACAAGCCCGTAGCCAGGCTCTCTGATTTCCAGGCAGGACACAGGGAAGTGAGTAGGGGATAGTGTTGTGAAATAATCCTTTTGGACACTATGAAGCTGTGTCTTTGCCAAGGTGCCTTCTGATTAGTTTAATAAAGAGCTGGGTTGTCAATAACTAGGCAGGAAGAAGTTAGGCGGGGCTTCTGAGCAAAGAGAAGGAGAGGAGATGATGTAGGCATGGGAGGGAAGTCAGAGGACACAGGAGGTGCAAAATGGAAGAGAAGCAAAAGCCATGAGACAAAATATATAGATTAATATAAATGGGATAATTTAAGCTATAAGAGCTAGTGGTATAAGTCCAAGCTATAGGGCAAGCTTTCATAATTATTGTAATTTTTTTTTCTTTTCTGAGCTGGTGGTCCAAAGAAAAAAATATCTGTCTACAGAATAGACTGTGTGGTCTCTACTACCTAATGTAAATCAGTTCCTCAGGTATGAAGCTGGGGCACCTGGAAGTCTGTCAGCCAGGGGCTCACAGACACAGATTGTGCTCAGTAGGAGTCTGTGATAAGGGCCATGGTAGGTGCTGAGGCTGGAGCAGCAGCAGGACCCTCCCACCACATTCTTATCCACAGTTTACACCGAGTAGAGGAGGCAGAAGCTGGCCAGGCATTTTTAGGGACAGGGACCTCCTTTATCATCCTTGGCCAGAAGCTGGAAACGTGGTCCTAGCAGAGATTTTGTCCATGCCAGAGGCCAGAAATGCCAGAAATATTTAGGGACAATGATTTATACTCTTATTTTGTTTTTTCTGGGGGGGGGGTTGTTTGCTTATTTATTTTTGTTATCTTTCTATTTTTGTTGTTCATTTTAAAGGATTTTTTATGTGTGTGTGTGTGTGTGTGTGTGTGTGTTTGAGAGAGAGAGAGAGAGAGAGAGAGAGAGAGAGAGAGAGAGAGAGAGAGCCTGTGCCACATGTGTGCAGGTGTCTGTAAAAAGTAAGAAGAGGGTATTTGATCTCCAGATGCTGGAGTCACAGATGGTGTGAGCTGCCTGATTTGGGTGCTGGGAACCAAACTTGGGTCCTCTGGAAGAGTAATATGTGTTTTTAACCCCTCAGACACCTCTCCAACCCTGCTGTTTTGTATATAGTGAGGAGTCAGGGAAACATATGTGATGGTGGCTGAAACTGGGGTCCATGAACACCCCATGAGTGGGTGTTGGACTGACCAGCTTACCACCCCTATGCCTCAACCCAGAAAACACTTATAATGCCTAGATTGGGGCTTTCAGCATTGCTCCTCTCCTTGGGACCTGCTCTTGCTATGCAGGAGCTTTGCTCACTTCTCTTGTCACAAGACAAAAATCCCAGAATCCATTGGCTGGGGTAGCTTTGGTGGTTGTGAGTTTTCTGGAACCCTAGCCCCTGTCTCAAGTTGGTACTCCTCCAAGGCAAGAAAGCCTACCTCTCCCTCACTCCCTTTCCCCAGTGTTTGTGCTATCCACCCACTAAGTGGCCAAGTGGTAAACTATCTCTCCTGTTACTTTTTGTGGAGAGACACGAGCAAAAATCTGCTCACCCCAGATAGGGCATCAACAACAGACAGAGGGAGAAAAACCTACTCGCTGATAAAAAGTAATGCATTTATTTGGCTTACTTATAAGAACATAAATGTGATAATTAGTGACAGAATCTAGAATCTCTTGGAAGATTTGATCTCTGAGGATGTCAGTGAGGGATTATCTTGACTGCATTAATTGAGGTGGAAAGACCCAGGCCACTGTGGGTGGCACCATTCTCTAAGCAGAGGATTCTGGAAAGACTAAGAACGGAGAAATGAGCGGAACACTAGAATGCATGTGCTCATTGATCTCCCTGGCTGTGGATGTGACGTGACCAGCTACTTTAAACCCCCGACACTTGAATTCCCACCATGATGAACTATAATCTGAAACTATGAACTAGAATAATCCTTTTTCCTTAAATTGCTCTTGTCTGAGTATTTTTTTCTCACAACAATGAGAAAACAAACTAAGGCAATGGATGAGAGGTGAGTTACTGGAACCCAGGTGTCTCAAAACAGCTGTGTCACTACAAAGGCCCTCCCAGCCCCGTGGAAGTTGCAACACAGAGTCTTGAACTTTTATTTAGCCTTCTAGCCCCTCCCACAATCATGGCAGCTATGGGGCAAGAGATGGTAATGGCTGAAACCCAAGAAGTGGATCCTGTGACCTCCATGTTCTCTTTCTCTCTTAGTAGCTACATTACATCTCACCGTAGACTTTGCTGTCACTGTAGAGGTCTACTTATTTTGTTGCAATGAACATGAAGGGTGGGGTCAGGTTATCTCTGCTCCATGATGGCTGGAGATCATATTAGACTGGGGGGGGAATCATTTCACCCCAGTGCCAAAAATTAAATTCATATACACTTTGTTCTCTCCAAATATAGAAGAAAAATACTGTACATTTCACAACTAGGCATTGGACAGAGGTAGGTAATCTTTTTAATAAACAAGATAAGAAGGAAGGGAATTAGAGAAGGAGGGAGGAAAGGAGGAAGGGAGGGAAGAGAGAGGAAGGAAATAAGAAGGAACTGCATGCAGGATGTTGGGGTAATAGTTTCATGGCATACACCTTTCTACCACTGATTACCATGTTTCTTCCTGTTGAGCACAAATGTGAGCTCAGAAAATTTCTAAAGTTAACTCTCTAAGAAGGACAGTGTGGAAGTGTGGAGATGTAGCCCAGCACTGGCACTAGTACCTGGTAGAGTTCCCTATTTGGGTACCTACACCCAGGTAAAATCAGATCCTTGAAAACATAACAGAACACAGTTTTAGAAAGAGTCAGAGTGAAGCAAAGTTCGTGAGCTTATAACATAGAAATAAGAAATAGTGCTTGCTTTGGAGAGAGGCAGAGACAGACAGAGACAGAGAAAGACAGAGAGACAGAGTCTTAATGGATGGACAGTAGGTATCCAAGGAAGCCAAAGGAAGAATGATGAAAATGCTCTACTGAGAAAAGGTCCCAAGCCACATGGCTAAACATAGACAAGAATTATGGGTTAATTTAAGTTGTAAGAGCTAGTTAATAATAAGCCTGTGCTAAAAGGTCAAACTGTTTGTAATTAATATAAGCCTCTGTGTGTTTATTTGGGACTGAATGGCTACAGGACTAGGCAGGACAGAAACTTCTGTCTACAAAGGTGAACTTCTCAAGAAAGTCACAGATGTCTATACAATGATGTGTGTGTGTGACTTTTAAAGTTACATTGTTCAAAGAGTGTAATTTATGACATTATTTAAAGTTTAAGCAAACACAAAAATAAGTGAAGTATTAAAATTAAGAAAAATATATGAACTGTTTTATGTATGTCTCTTAGCCCAAAGAACTTTCTTTTTTAAGTGAAATCTATAAAGTAACTGGGAAACCATAATTCTACTTTGTGGGCTCTTGGTCTCATTAATAAAAGACGAAAGATTTTTATTTTTACATGTGTTTATTTACTTGGAGGTGTTTGCATGTGCACATGCATGCCAGGGCATGTGTGTGGAGTCAGCTGTCTCCTTCCACTGTCTGAGTTCTAGTGACTGAACTTAGGTTGTCAGACTTGGGGAGATACATCTTTATCTACAGAGCCATCTCATGGATCCTCATTTCAAAATAACTTAACAACAGACCCAGAAGTGATATCAAGGATCATTAGGGCTTGAGAAAAAGAAAAAGAAACAAGAGGGCAGGTGGCAGTTGCCAGGAGGAGGAAAATGGGTAAGAAACCTAACCAGACTTATTGAGTTAACATCCAAGAAAATGGGCAGGTCTAGCTATAGTTGTCAAGTGCCTGTATGTGGGTGGGTGAGGGGTCTTTGGGGGAAACGGTGGGACTGCCCAGAGACTGCCCAGAGTGTCAGGGCAGGTATGCTTAAGATTAGCCATTTGGCCATTATCCAAAGAAGGGATAGAAAAGGAAAAGTGAAAAGTTACTCCTTTTACTTGAGTTAGAACTCAGAAAAATGGGCAGGGGCCCTAAAAGATACCTCAGTGGTTAAGAGCACTGGGTGCTTTCCTAGTGAACTATGATCGTTTGAATGTAACTGCTCCCCATAAGCTCATAGGGAATGACACTATTAGGCGGTATGGCTGTGTTGCAGTGGGTATGGCCTTGTGTCACTGTGGGAGCAGGCTTTGAGGTTTCCTATATTCAGGATACTGCCCAGAGTCTCAGTTGACTTCTCATTGCCTTTGAATCAAGATGCAGGCCTTTCAGCTCCAGCACCATGGCTGCCAGCATGCCTCCACACTCCCCACTATGAGGATAATGGACAGAACCTCTGAAACTGCAAGTGAGCCACCCAGTCAAATGTTTTCCTTTATAAGAGTTGCCGTGGTCATGGTGTCTCTTGGCAGCAATAGAAACCCTATGACAAGGACCCAGGTTCTATTCCCAGTCCCCACACGATGGCTCACAAACACACTCGACTTCAGTTCCAAGGGCTCTAATGCCCTCTTTTAACCTCTGTTGACACCAGGCACGAAAGTAGTGCAAAGGCATAAATGCAGGCCAAACACCCATCCACACGAAATAAAAAACATCACCCACGAAAACCCAGCATCTGCTAGGTGTTTGGAAATGGAAACCCGCTCCTTTTGCTTTTGTCATCTGATGGTTCAGACCAGGCTGTGCCCTGCCTGAAGTTACTCCATGTTGTGCCAAACAGTGTTTTCTCATACTGTTCCTTACCCTAAAGGACTCCATTCCACAAGTAGCATTTGATTTCCTTTTGAGTTCAGGGTAAAATGACTGTGCCCTTGGTGGGTGTATGGACAGCCCCATCTGCCTGGCACTACTCATGAGACACAGTCTGATAAATAAGCTATTTCTAAGGCAGGTGGTTCTCAACTTGAGGGTCACAACCCCCTCAGGGTCACATATCAGATATTTATATGTGAATTGTGACAGTAGCAAAATTAGAGGGATGAAGTAGCAGCAAAAATAACTTTATGGTTGGGGTTCACAATGTGAGGAACTGTATTAAAGGGTCACAGCATCAGGAAGATGGAGAACCACTGGTCTAATGTAAGGGGCTCCCTCATACATCTGTCAGAGTAAGTTGTGTCTGTGAACACATGGGTGTCTTATATCAGGAAAGCCAAGCAAAGAACTGAGGGGAAAATGTAAAAGAAAGAAGACCCCTGACTTTGTGGTAGAGTTGGCCCTATAGACCTGTCTTCTGACCGCCCAATGTGAGCATCAAAGGATTAACAGGCAGAGACTGCCAAGCGTGCCAGGAACTTCAGCTCAGCTTCGTCCTCACTATTGACAGGGTCTACTGGAATTGCTGTTGTCCTTCAACTCCACAGCCTCCACAGTTCCCCATCTCACTGCTATCCTCGCCTCTAGCCTGTGACCTAATAACGGCTTGAGTCTACAGCATCACTTTCTTTTCCTTCCTTCCTTCCTTCCTTCCTTCCTTCCTTCCTTCCTTCCTTCCTTCTTTCCTTCCTTCGTTTCTTGGCCTGTTTTTTTTTTTTCCAATATAGGGTTTCTCTGTGTGATAGAGCCCTGACTTGTCCTGGAACTTACTTTGTAGACCAGGTTGGCCTTGAACTCACAGAGATCTGCCTGACTTTGCCCCCAAGTGCTGGGATTAAAGGCATGCACCTCCACACCCGGCTTTGCAGCAGCACCTTCAACTGACCTCCAGTAATGTTAGTTATTTGACTCCTACAGGGCTTCAACACGTGCACAGAGGCCAAAGGTGGGGGGCATTGCAGGTCTTCATCTATATTTCTCTACCTTGTTTCATTAAGACAGGGTCTCTCCCTGAACCTGCAGCCCAGTGTTTCAGTTAGGTGGCCTGCTAGTGGGTTCCCAGAAGCCCACTGTCCCTTGCCCTTCAATGTTGGGGTAATAGCGATGGACAACCAAATCCGTTTTGTTTCCTTCTTTTCCTTGTTTCTTTCTTTCTTTCTTTCTTTCTTTCTTTCTTTCTTTCTTTCTTTCTTTCTTTCTTTCTTTCTTTTTTTTTACATTGGTGCTGGGGATTCAAACACAAGTCCTCATTCTTGCAGAGCAAATTCTCTTCCCCCATGAATCATCTTCTCAGCCCCCTACAGAGATTCCTTTTGTATTTCTCTCAGCTTCCCCCTGCTGCTGCTGGCAGATAGACCCTTTGGAAAGTCTTTGAACCCTGCTGTGACCTCTTTAACTTTTTCTGCAACCTACAAATATCATTCATATATAGATTTACAGTGTGACATATAATGCGTGGTCTAAGACTTGGCATTAGTAGCCAGAACTGGAATAAAAGGACCTGTATTTTTGTCTTGCCTGGCTACGAAAGAAAAGGACAAGCGAATCACTCAACAAATTACTACTAAGGGTAGCGCTGCACCTAAGAATTTACCATTATTCAATAAGTTATGATATTGAGAAAGACACAAATGTGTTCACCTGCGTTTTTGATGTGATGTATTCATGTTATGGGTTCAGGGTTGTCCCCATGTCTGGGATTGGATGCTCCTGTACCAAGTCTAGCAGGCAGTTCTTAGTATCTACCTCCACTGTACCTTTTGACACTTAGCTAAGTGTGACGTAAATGGAGTCCTAAGTCACAGAATGATGTTTTGTACAATGGGGGTTCGATACGGTTGTGTAGCTATCTCAATCTGTGTGACTATACACGGTTCTTTCCCCAACACATCTCCATTGTTAAACGACACGTGACTGAACCTAAGTAGGTAAATACTCAAGCAAATTAAGCTCCTTCAGAACTGGATATCTTTCTCACCATCCTTCGTGTGTTCTACACAGCTCTTAGAGCTGTGTAATAGTTTCCTCTCTAGAAACAAAAAACAAATGAAGAATGTCAAAGGTCATTAGCGATCTGTAGCCTTTAGCCGTGTGCTGTATAATAAACAGGTAAGCCGCTGCCGCAAGAGGCTGCTGGACACTTGCAATGCAGGTTGGATGAATGAAGGCGTACTGTGAGTGTCAAATACTCTTGGGTGCAATTGCAAAACAGGCATGGCTCTGAGGGCCTATGAAAAAGAGAATGTAAAATATATCATTGCCTATTGCTGACCATATGTGGAAATAATTTTACTTTGGGATATAGTGGGTTAAAAAAGATACATTGCCAATCATTCATCTTACCTTCTTAAAAAAATTGCGGCTAGTAGACAATTTTAAATTGCATAAGTGGCTCTGGCTACGGCGACACGGCTGTGTTACTGCCGGCACTAGGGGTGCCGAGGTAGGAGCACAGACAGTTCCAGGCCGGCGTGGCTCCATAGTAAGAAAGGCCTTGCTAGCGGGAGAGAACGTCCTGGGGGGTCTATCCTGCATGTACATAGGTTAGCACAGCCTGTTGTTAGCCTGAAACAGTCCACTGGATGGTGGTGGTGTTTATTTATGCAGATTCAGAGTTGGAGCTGAGTAACTGATGCTCATTCACACGGTGAGTCAGAGAATCCTTGTTCGATTTAGAAGAGCAAAAATGTTTTGAGTGTCTATAGTGAAGGTAGAGGAGGGCCACGTCTTCTCCCCAGCTGGGATAAGATAGAAAGGACTTCAGGCTTTGGGCGGAAAATGGTCTTTGTTGCGGCTATCACTATGTTGTGAAGCCAAGAACAAGGGTTTGGCTGTGATCCTGTAAAACTTGATTCGCAATGTCTGACAGCCACGTAGCCAGCCTCTAAGTATTAAATAAAATATATTTAGTTAAATATAAATAGAATTAAATATAAATTAAAAATATTTTATTGCTGGTGTGTGTATGTATGTGAGTGTGTGCACACGCATGTACCCTTGTGTGGAGGTCAGGAGACAACCTATAGAGTCTGTTCTCCCTTTCTACCTTCATGAGAGTCCTGGGGACCAAACTCAGGCCACCAGTCTTTGCAAGTTGCTTTACCCGCTGACCCATCTCGCCAGCCCCTCCCACTAGGAATTTCTAAGTTCACAGTAACACTCCGTAAGGTAGAAAGCTACCCAGACCATCAGCTCTTGTTCAGAAAGCTTGCTTTCTTATTTAGCAATTAGGAGACATGCTAAATCCGAAATCATGAAGACCACTAAAAATGCTAAGTTTTAATACAAAATAAGTCTTCAACTTCATACTGTAGCCCCTGCAAAGCACCAATATGGAATAAAGCGCTCCATGTCTGAAGGTATTAAATATTTATACTGTGGGGGGGTGGGTAATACTCTGTTTATAACAATCCATTTCAATATGCTCCGCGTCTGAGAAGCCGATGCTCCAAAATCACGTGCTTTCGGCCAATGCGCGCACATGACAGAGTGTTGTTGCTTTCCACTAATGAGCGTTGAGGCACTAAAACACACACTCTCATCCAATCGATCAGCGCTCTGCTGTGTTAAGTGGCTTCTACAGTGTGTTGTTTATGGTGTCTGATGGCATCTCTCTTTTCTCTTTCCGATTCTATGTGTAGGGGTATGACGTGTGTGTGTGTGTATGGGAAGTGGGCATTCATGGGTGAGTGCAGGCATGCGGGTGCTATGGCACCTGTGTGGTGGCCAGAGGGCAGCCTTGGGCGTCAGTACTCACCTTCTCCATTGTCTACCGTGGCTTCTGCCAGGAGAGCTGGCCCCCGGGATTCTGAGTCTTCTTCAGTCTCTACCCCCCATCTCACTGTGGGAGTACTTTTGTTGCTGTCGTTGTTTTTCCGAGACAGGGTTTCTCTGTGTAGTTTTGAAGCCTGTCCTGGAACTTGCTCTGTAGACCAGGCTGGCCTCAAATTCACAGAGATCCGCCTGCCTCTGCCTCCCGTGTGCTGGGATTAAAGGCACTCGCCACCATCACCCGGCTGTAGGAACACTTTAGCATGAGAGGCGCACGTTACTGTGTTTAGCTTTGACTGACCTCAGGCCCTCATGCTTAGGAAGCCAGTGCTGCACCCATGAGCATCTCTTTGACCCCTGGCTTCTTTACTTGACATTTGTTTTGTGTCCTGGTCAATAGCTTTGTCTTGTTGACTTGAAAGGATACCGGGGAGAGGACGGGACTGGATTTCAAGCAGAGGGTAACAAGAGGGGTCTTGACTATAAGATGACAATGGTTCAGAGACACATCAGAGAAAACAAAACAAAACTAGAAATCAACCAGTGAGTGGGTGAAGCAGGACTCTTTGGGGACTGTGGAGGCACCACGTGTGTCTGTGCTCCAGGGCAAGAAAATCCAACCTGTGCAAGGCTGACAACAGAGCCGTGTGTGATCCTGAGGGAACAATGCCACAGGAATGGGACTTTCCTCGGCTCTCAGAGTACTCGATTGAATTGTGGTCCTGTAACTTAGTTTATGTGCAATACAATAATTCAGACTAGATATTTTCAAGTTTATTTTGACAAATGAAAACTCTTTGTGGCTTTGCTTTGCAGTTCTAAGGATTTATTTTTATTAATTATGTATGTGTGTGTGGATCTCTCTGTGGTTATGTATGTATAACCAGAGCCTGTGGAGGTCAGAGGTGATGGACCCCCCCCCAACCCCCGAACTAGAGTTATAGGTGACTGTGAGCCACCCAACAAGGGTGCTGGGAAATGAAATCCGATCCTTTGCAAAAGCAGTATATGATCTTAACTTCTGAGTCACCTTTCCAGCCCCTCTTTAGCTTGTTTGTTTTTAATAGGGTCTTACTATATAACTCAGGCTGACCTTGAACTCCACCCTCCTTCCTCAACCTCCCCAGCTCTCGGGTTACAGATGCAAACCACCACATCTGGCCCTTGGGCCCACTTCAGCAAATCTATGTTTTAAATGTATTTATTTTATTGTATGGGCATGAGTGTTTTGCTTGCATGTATGGACGTGTACCAAGTGCATGCCTGGTGCCCTCCAAGGTCAGAAGAGGGCATCCAGTCTTATGAAACTAGACTTAAGGACAGTTGTAAGCTGCCATGTAGATACTGGGAGCTGAACCCGGGTCCTCAGCAAGAGTAATAATTGCTCTTATCTGCTGAGCCAATTCTCCAGCCCCCAAAATCTATTCTTAGATGCAGTAGAACCTGACATGTTTCGTTCATTATATAGTCAGCTATCTAAATATCTTGAAAATAGTTTATTTTCTAAAGTGAGCTTAATCTTTTTCTGTGAATATTTTTCAAACCATTTATTTCCATGACAAACCTTGTCGTAACAAAGTAATCTCTGAGCTGATTTCTGGCCACATCATGACAAATTCTAAATCAGCACCATCTAAATGAGAGCCCCGCCAGCTACACTTCAGCACCTGTCATTAATCGCTTCATTAAATTATTATTATTATCATCATCATCATCATCATCATCATTATTTTGGTTAAGAGATAACAAAATTTTGTTCTCTTAAGTTGAGGTTTAAATTGCACAGGGAAAGATGTACCCTTTAAGGAAGACAGTCGGCTTCAGAAAACAGTTTGTATTCCGCTCTGAGTTAGAAATGGTTACCAAGGAGACCGCTCAACTTCATCAATAGCCTTCTCGGGTTGGGAATCTACAGGGATCTCTGGAAATATGTGTAGAAAGAAGAGAGGAAGAAGGAAGGATAAAAGGAAGGAGGGGTAGAGGAAAGGATAGACTTCTCCCTATTAGCACAGAATACTGTGATGGCTAATTTTATGGGTCAACATGACTACACCATAGTATCCAGATATTTAGTCACACATTATTCTATATATTTCTATGAATGATTTTTTTGTTTTAGGTTAGATTAACACTTCAATTAGAAGTCAGTGAGTAAGTGAGATTATAAGCCCAAACCCTTAACAGAGGGACACTAACCTCTGCTAGAGAACGACCCCTCTGACTGCCTGTGGGGTCCAGAGGCAGCCGTAGCTCTTCTCTGGTTTACGCTCTTCCCCCACCACCTGTCTGTTTCTCCTGTCTGTAGACTCTTTGGTGAGGGGAGGAAGAGAAAACCTGGGCCCGGTTCTTGACGGTTCTGCATGATGCACATTTAGAGGAAGACCAGCTAGAAGTGGATGGCTACAGAGCTCCAGCCACTTCTGGATCCTCCCGGAAGGGCAGTGCTGAAGAGAAATCTCTCAGCGATCTCCACGCTGAGCACTGTTGTTTACTGAGCTGTGGAGGGAAACAGCTAGATAGACAATTATCTACTGGCTCACAGGCTGTATCCAGCAGTTGGCTGGCAGGTCAGGGACTTGGGAAGAATATGGCTGGAAAGTTGGTTGCAAAAAAGTTGGGGAAGTGGTATGTGGATGAACTTCTCTGCACAGGGAGAAAATGAGAGGTAGGACCGAGGTGTAGCTCAGCTGGAAGGACACTTGCCTAGCATGCAAAAACAAAATCCTGGGTTTGATCCCCAGTATGGCATAAACCAAGCATGGAGGTACATGTCTCCTTGGAATTCCAGTATTCAGGAGCTAGAGGCAGGAGAATCCTGAGTTCAAATTTATTCTTAGGTATGTAACAATTTTGAGGCCAGCTTGAGTTAGAGGAGGAAGGGAGGGAGAAATAGAGAGAGAAAGAGATGGGGGCCAGGGAGTGTGAGTTCTCATTAAAGAATGAGTTTGGTAGAAGAGTTTAAAAATCAAAAGGAAAGGGTGGCCACTATGTGGGTACCACTCAGTTTCCATAGCTACTGATGTCATCACCAATGGGACCATAAACTAAGTGATTGCAGTGGCAGGCATGGAAGTCATACACAGGCTCATTGACAAGGACTTGCATCCTCAGAGTTGGTCTGGTCACAGGTTCTACCAAGTGCCCAGTCTTCCAACAGTAGAGATCTATGCTGAATTCTCTATGTGGTACCATCCCCAGGGGGATCAGACAGACATCTACTGCCAAGTTGGGTACATTTGGCTACTACCATAGAAGTGGCAGAGGATTGCCTCTTTATCAGACCAGGAAATTAGTCTGGATACCGGTGTGACTTCCCTGCGTGCAATACTTTTGCCCAAACTGCAGAATCATCATTTATCATGATAGTATTTCATACAGCACTCTTTCTGATGGAGGAACTCACACTGCAGCGAATGAAATGTTAGAGAATTCGCTAGTCTCATTCCGTTTTCCACCATCCTGCACTAGCTGGCTTTATAGAACAGTGGATTGGCTTTTGTTCTTGGTCTTTTCAGACCAAATCTCAGATAGCCCAGTGTGGCCTCAACTTCACTGTGTAGATAAGGCCTATCCTGAATTCTCGATCCTCCTTCTTTCACCTCTCAAATGCTGGGATTAGCGGCATTGACCAACCATCCTGGCTCTGGAATGGCCTTTTGAACACTCAGTTTCCACATCAGGTAAATGTCTGGCAGGACTGGGCAAGGTTTCCCAGGATGCAGTATGTGCCTGAACCCACACCCGACACTTGCTGCTCTTTGAAGTGTGGAAATAGCGAGGGACACCGATCCCTAGTGTCCCTAGAGAAGCCCGCTAAAAACCTGCTTTCCTTTCCTGCTCTGCCACGACCTGCTGGCTTCTAGTCTTAGTGCCAAAGGGAGGAGTGGCTTTCTAGAAGGTACAGTGATGAGCCCAGTAAGACTCTACCTGACTGCTTTGGATTCTTCCGCTCCTGAATCAACCAAACCAAAGGGAGGTTCTACGCCGGCTGGGATGCTGGCCGCTAAGAGGACAACGGGCTGCTCCTCAATAACAGAGGCGTGGAAGAGTTTTGTCAAGCATATGGGAGATCCACTGGGTACCTTCACACCAAACCTGTGATTAAAGTCAGTAGAAAACTATAGTGACCCCATTCAAGCTATGCTAGTAATAGCCGGGATCGTTCAGGGACGGAAATTGGGTCAGCCTACCAGGAAAGCAGGTATGAATAGCTAAGGCCCTTTACGTTACAGCAGAGCAAGAAGGAAGGTAGACCGCACCCAAGGACTCTGTTTTGTCTTTGGGAGAAAAGGTCATTGTGTTTCATTTATACACAATGGGAGTGTGTGTGTGTGTGTGTGTGTGTGTGTGCGTGCATGTGTGTGTATGCAACATGCTGTTGGTTCTGTTTTCCTAGAACAGTCTAACATCAACATAATACAATATAGTATCATGTCATACTTCTACTGATAAAAACCCATTTTATATATTTACAACTTTTTCCCCTAGTCACTGTTAACTTGGAGAAAAACTGCTGCAATCAAAACTTGAGGACAAGGAAGGCTTCTGGTAAATGAAGAAGATCAGTCATGGGTGGGTTTCCCTTGTAAGAGGCCTCCCATCGCCGGGTGGTGGTGGCGCATAGCTTTAATCCCAGCACTCAGGAGGCAGAGGCAGGCGGATCTCTGTGAGTTTGAGGCCAGCCTGGTCTACAAGAGCTAGTTCCAGGACAGGTTCCAAAGCTACAGAGAAACCCTGTCTCAAAAAACAAAAACAACAACAACAACAACAAAAAGAGGCCTCCCATCGAAGGCGGATCAAGATGGGTTTTTGATTTTAAGCAAAACAAGGGAAGGACCTGATGAGCCATGCCTTAGGAGAGCAGAGGCGCCACCTGCACCAGAGAGTTCTTCTCCCACAGATGCTGCCAGGCAGGCAAGCACAACTGCTCCTAGGATCTGAAAACCAGACATGAAGAAAATACAGCACTTGTCAAAAGGCAGCCAGAGGCCTGGGCTGGAAGAAGAAAGATTCCAAATGGAAATTACCTACCGAGCTTCAAGACTAGAAGAGAAACTGAACAATGATCGCAGAGACCTAGGATGGGTAAGAAATGTAGCTAATACAGCTAGGTATATGTTTTCTTTAGTAATTTGCTCTGTGGGGCTATCTCCTTTGCTTTTAATGTTTGTCATCTGTTTTAATAAAGAGATCTCTCCTTTGTAAAAGAAATTATAATTAGGTTGTAAAATAAATTAATCTTTCTGCTCATCATACCTTTGGGAGATCTGGGTTTTTTTAAAGAAAGCCTCTAAAATCCTGATGTGAGAATTGTCACTGTTCGGCAGCGGTACCCTGATCGTATGTACAGTGCTAACAGAAACTGAACAAACAGGGCTGAGCTCACAGCCTCGACCCCTTGAACAGAGGAAAGGGTCAGGGGACCAGAACAATGTTAACACGTCCACATCTGGATGAGGGTCAGCGACAGCGCTGAGCCCCCTGCCGCCACCAGCGGTAATGGTCAGGATAACCAAGCAGCAAGAGTTCAAAGCTCAATGGTCTTGAACGTTTTCAAGGATAAGGACTTCCTTATAATATTTCCAAGCTTAATGGAAGACTCTATAGAATGGAGGACAAATTGTTGAGGAAAAAGTGGCTGAGAAGCTAGAAGTTAGGGCTGGAAAAATGGCTCAGTGCTTGCTGCTCTTCCAGAGGACCTGAGTTCGGTTCCCAGCACCCACGTGATTCATGGTGTGATGGTGTTGTCAGGGGGGTGGCAGAAAACTCGGAGATGGGGCCTCATTGGAGGAAGCAGGTCACTGGAGTGTGCTCTGCAAAGACAGATGTAGTGTCAGGCCACTTCCGTGACATGAGCAATTCTATCTTCCCCATCTTTCTTATGACAAGCCTAGAAAACAAAGAATAATCCCTGAAACTGTGTGTATTTCCTCCTAGAAATAGTTTCTGTTGTTGTCACAGCAGGGGAACAATCTGATGCCCACAGGCTCTGTCGCCCAGGATGCTGCCTCACTGAACCTAGGGGTGAGGACCCACATTTACATTTCTAACAACATTGCATGGGGTTGTGATAATCCAGGGGCCCAACTTTGAAAACCACTGCCTTTGAACAAAAACTTTGGTTTCTTTTTTAAGATTTTATTTTTATTATGTGTTTGTGTGTGCATGTGTATGTACACATGAGTGCAGTGTCTTCTGAGGCCAGAAGAGGGCATCAGAACTTCTAGAGTTGGAGTGACAAGCAGTTGTGAGCTGCTTGACATGGGTGCTGGGAACCAAATTCCAATCATCTGAAAGGAAAACTATTATTTGTAATTGCTGAACCACCTCTCCCGATCCCCAGATTTCTTAATATAACAATGCAGGTCCTTCAGAGTCTGGATCCTGATGATTTTTTTTTTAAGTTTTGTTGCCTCCCTGGTTTGCCTATCATCCACCACTTTTCTACTGTCTTAAGTTGAAGCATCACCTCCATTTCCCAGAGTGCCCTTCAGACAAAATCAAGCCATCTGTCTTTCACGTTCCCACTGACTTCATGTGTATCCCAGAGTGTGTATCTGAGTTTATGCAAGCCATTTGTGTGTCCCGGGCTGCCTCACCCACTGCCTGTGTGCCCTGTGAAGACACCCATATAGTCATCCATGTTTAATGTCTCCTGCTCTAGACCATTGTCAGTGCTGAATCAGCATTTCTGCTTGCTTTAGACTCAGTATAAATAGCAAATGAATGACTTTTTGTTGACACCATCTCTAAGACAGAAACCCTGCATCTGCTGGCTCACACCCCTAGGATTAGGTTGTTGCCAGTGACTCAGAGTTCAAGATCGTGCTTGCAGCAAAGAAAGCAATCTGTTAACTGCCAGCCACTATTCCTGATCTTGATTAAAAGTCTCTCTCTCTCTCTCTCTCTCTCTCTCTCACACACACACACACACACACACTTAGTATGAAGGTAAAGACACATGCAAAGTTATCATTAGAAACTAGGACTAATAAGGTAGACAATAAACCAAAATCTTGCCTTTGTCTCAGAAATTGCGTGTGGTTCAGTGGAAACTGAAGATGGCTCCACATTCACCCCGGAGGTACAACAGCGAAACAAGGACATCAGCATGTTAGAAAGCTTTTCTAAACACTTTCCATAAACATCACTCAGAGACCCCATAGAGAACAATCTACTGGGTTATGGTAACAAAATATAGAAGGGCTTTGAATTATTTTTAGATTCTGCACAGAATCTAAGTGGTAAGGAGAAAAAAAGACCATCCATAAAGCCCCCAGATGTGACTGCAGGTGAAAAGTGAGTTTTGGGACTGGAGAGACGGCTTGGCGAGTAAAGATGCCTGTCACCAAACCTGACGACCTCAGTTCGCTCTCCATGACCCGTGTGGTAGAATGTGAGAACCAGCTCCCACATGGTGTCCTCTGACCTCCACACATGTGCTATGTCAAATAGGTGAGTTTCAAGTGTGCATGCTCTTATGAGCACATATACATACATACATACATACACTTGCAAGATAGTAGGTAAATAGGTAGGTAGATAGATAGATAGATAGATAGATAGATAGATAGATAGATAGATAGATGTAATACAAAATTGTAAGTGGACTTTATGCCCTGAGCTTGGCATTGTTGGTTTATCATCATCTCCTAGATAGATGCAACTGAAAAGAGGTATTTATTTACATAAGCACATTGCATACAGTCTGCCATCTTATTATTGGATCCTACATGAGTCTTATTTGGTTTGATGACTCATTAGCTATGACCCAGGATAAACTCCTTTCAAAGATGACTCATGGGTTAGCCAAATCCAAGTACATTGACCGACTCTACTCACACTCAAGGGGGATATGGGGCAAGCATGCCCAGGAATGGGGGTCTTGGGGATTACCTTAGAATTTTGTCTGCTATAGACAGCACTGTAAAGAAAGAAAGAAAGAAAGAAAGAAAGAAAGAAAGAAAGAAAGAAAGAAAGAAAGAAAGAAAGGGAGAAAGAAAGGGAGAGAGGGGGAGGGAGGGAGGAAGAAAGAGAGGGAGGAAAAAAGGGAGAGAGGGAAAAAAGGAAGGAAAAAAGAGAGAAAAGAAGGAAGGAAGGAAGGAAGGAAGGAAGGAAGGAAGGAAGGAAGGAAGAATGCAAGTGGAGGGAGACTTTGAAATAAGTATAAGCTCCAGATCACAGGATCTGTTGCTATTTAAATAATAACTGATTTACCAAGGTCTGTGAGAGTTTTCTTGTAATTAAAGGCGGGCTTCAGCATGGATCATGGCTTACATAGAGTAGCTTCCCTCCCAAGGAAGCTGTGAGTACCGTTTTGTGCATGATCACAGAGGAATATAAACAAGACCCTTAGAAGGGAGCACAAAGCAGTCCTGGGAATCATTCAGTAAGTGTTGGCCTTACAGAGTTCAATTCCCAGAGCTCATGTTAAAAATAAAAAAAAGCCAGACATGGAGGTGCACTGGGGAGGTGGAAGATGGAAACTCGTGGATCCCTGGGACTCGCAGGCCAGCCAACCTAGACAACTTAGCCAATTCCAGGCCAGTGAGAGAGCCTGTCCCCAAAAGAAGGGACCTGTTTTCCACATGCTTGTGCATATGTGCATTCAAACCTATGTGCACATACGCATGCACACAGAACAAACACGAGAAGTATTAGCCCATAAAGATGATAGTCCTGTTTTGTAGTTCCTGCTGTTACTGGCTGGCTGGAGTTTCTAACCTTATGCTCGCCTCCTGCAAAGCCCAATTGCTGCCTAGAGGAACCAACTGACTTGCTGGCTTGAACTCCTGACTCCAGACTTGGCCCCTCCGATGGCAAACAATTACAGGGCTTCCATCCTCAGCTTTGGAAATGGGGATGGTCAGATACTCTGGGACACTATCTGTAACTCATCCTCCTTTTTGACTGTGTCTTTCTCCTACTGTGACTTGGGCTCTGGGAAGGAGACTTTAAGGACTGATTTTAGGGTAATGTGAGCAGACAGAAAAACAAACAAACAACAACAAAAAAACCCCCACCTTATGCAGGATGTGGTTGTCCTGAATATAAACTTCATCCACTGATTATAAAGGATGTAGAGAGAGTAATTGTTCGTTTTAAAGAAGTACCACTTAAAAATCATGTAGGGAAAACACTTATCAGCTTGGAAAAAATTACATCCTTAGAATTTTAAATTTCATAAAGGAGCTGTTGTTTTTGGTTTTGTTTTGTGTTGTGTTTTTACGTTCCATGCAATGGTTTTAAGAAATTCTATTTCAAAGCTATACCTGGATCTGAAATGGCCTCTTGCTGTAAATGGTCCTTCCACGTAAATACTGCGTGTTTGCATACGAACCACCGTCAGGGCTTCCGATGGGTGGAGATATTTTATGGGCATTTATCCTCTTGCCATCAGAACAACAGAACAAAAATAAAGGCATATTAGCACTAATAACAAAACCAAGCCCCGAATGCAGACTTCCCATTCTGTTACATTTGTGGCAGGCTCAGGTTTTAGTCCAGTTTCATCCGTTTGGAAGCGCTTCTGCTGTCGAGCAGATTTTTGTTTTATCATTTTAATTTTGATGGTTTTTTTCCCCCTTCTCCATGATCTTTTTTCCCCTCCTGTGTCTGAATCACCTTTTTGTCGAGGGTGGGAAGCGTTTTTTTTTTTTTCTCCCCCGCTGCTATAGGGAGGAATTGATTTGGCGCACAGAGATATTTTCCCTGTGATGTGAATAGAGTTAATTTGAACAGAGCTGTTTCATTTTAACAGCCTCGACTTTCACAGTGTGTATCATGCCAAACAGCTTTGTGTATGATCATCGACTGATGTCAGCATGGTTCTAGAAATAGTATTTGATAGTTAACAGCTGCTGCAGAGCCAGAAGGGGAACAGGAGACATTGTGTTTCAGGAGGGCTTATAAAACTTGTGGCTATTGGATTTATTTATTTATTTTACTTCTTGAAGAAATTAAATAATAGTAAGAGCTTAAGATACCAGGTGTAGGGTATGAAAGGAAAAGAATTACATTCCTAAGTAGGTCAAGTGACTCCAAGAGCCTCAGCATGCTGTGTGATATAGTTATTGTGCCTTGAAACAATCTTTGATGAATTTAATGTAATTTTTTTCCAATGTATAATTATGTACATAGTCTACATCATGGAATAAATGTTTGCCTTTGTATCAAGAGGTAGCAGAGCGCTTTCCATAAAGAGCAAGACAATGGATATGTCAGACATTGTGGCCTGTTTGCAATCTCGGCTGCCACGACTCAGCTTTTGTTTCAGGGCTAACACAGCCATAGACACGCCGCAAATAAATGGCCATGGCTGTGTGCCAATAAAACTTTATTTACAAAACAGGTAGTGGGCTGGTTTTGGCCAGAGTCCATATCTGCTCTACCTGTGCTTTGAACGGTCCGTGAGCTGATGCCACACACTTACATCCAGCACACCACAGAGGTTAAACATACTGGGATTCTTTCAGGGTCTCATGACTCAAGTTCCAAACACATACCCTGTGGAAACCTGGAGTCCTTTAATAGTCACAGGGGGGTACTTAATTATATACACACACATGCTCAACAGCCATACTAATGACCGTATGAGAGTAACTGAGCAATGCATTGCTTTTATGCACTGAGAGGGGAAAGACTGAGATCTCTGGGGTACAATGAACCTGATTTCCCCCCCTTTTCTAACTTAAGTTAATATCACCTTTAAAGTTTGAGTTACCCTGCAAAACTCCAGGTTCATTGGCTCCTGTTTAGAGTGTACATCGTCTTGATGGGGGACATATTTTATGGTGATGGGAATCACAAAACAATACTGTCTTCCAAAAGACCTAGATGCTTCAATGAAAGCACTGCATTGTGAACTAGGAAGAAAGGAAATGTGATTATCTAAAGAGAACTCTTACTAGGAGGGAAAATAGTTCTAGGAAGAAATGTTGAAGCAGGGTCTTCCTTTTTTTTTTTTTTTTTTTTTTTTTGAAGTCTAAGAACAATGCTGGTGGTAAAGTATTCCTGAGAAAACCTTCCCATGTCTACTCCATGCTCCTGCTCCCTGGGGGTGTCTCCCCACACAGCATCATTCCCACCGGTAATATCCCCACAAAGAGCCCACTTCCCCAACACAGCTCTTATTCTTTGCTGCATCGCATCTGAAGATCTCTTCATTGCCACATCAGCATCCCTCAAGGGGTCGGTCACCCCGGAAACCCTTTTCTTGCTCTTTCCTTCCTCTATAGCCTTCCGGTCTCACATCAGAGCTAAGGGGCGGTGCTTGCCCTTGCTTCTCACAGTCTCTCCTCCACCCAGCCAGAGGATCCTTGAAAAACCTAAATCAGATCTTGCCACTTCCCTCCTGACATGCCCCTCTGAAGAATAAGACCCAAGTCCTTCCATGCCTACAAGATTCATCTAGTCTAGATTTTTCAACCCCTTCCTGCTTCTCTCTCCATCCGCCTCTCCATTCTCATCAACCCCACTCATAGTGTCTTTCTCTTTGGGGATCCTTACGCAAGAAATTGGGAAAATTCGAGGAAGGCCTGATTTAAAGGATCTTGGCACAAAGAAGTGGTGGGAGAACAGGGAACAACAAGGACAATGAGCTGTGATCACTCAAGGGATGAAGCCATTGTAAGGACACTAGAAGAGAGATCTGGGTGGAGAGACGACCTAGACCACCACCAGCTAATGGAAATCAGTTGACAAGGACGTGGACCCGCCGTGTCTTCCCCTCCATCTCTCTTCCTTGGGTTCTCATTGGCTGAAGCCAAATGACAGCCATAGGGAGGCGGCCCATCAATGCATCCCTCTGCCAGGAAGCCTTCCACGGATGGGAAAGACCAGGGAAGAAGGTAGAGAGAGTGGAAGGACTCTGTTACACCCACGTACATAGTTCCAGATGCTAGCAGAGGGTGGGGCTTGGCTCAGGAACTTCCTTTTATTGTGATCATTTTCCTCCTTCTGACATCTCCCCAAAATCCAACTCGGATGGCCCTTCCACTGGGAGCCCTCTTGTGTGACCAGTACCTGATAGTCCTCCCATTGTGGAAATCTGGCATTTATGGGTCTCTTCCACAACCTGATAATGGCCCTGAGGTCAAGGACTCCCTCCTTTCGGAGTGTCACTGTTCCCCCAGCACTTATCTCTGCAGCTAGCTCACAGACCCTAGATTAGTATGTGTTGAATGAAATTAGCTAGAATTACATTCCCAATCCCCACTGTAGCCATGGCTATGATGCTCACTGACACCTACGCATTTTCTTACCCCACTTGAGAAAAGAACCAGACCTAAGTACTGGTGTGTTTATATTCAGCTAGAAAACACTATCATAATTAAATAACACTATCAGGACTTTAAACGGCCAATTCATCATTTTTATCTAGATTCTTATCTTCCCTACACACAGAAGATAAGGCACTTAGTTCTTTGGGTCACTGTTTCCTTATCTGTAATGAAAGAGTTTGGCCAGTGTCCACGATGTCTCCCAATTCTTTATCCTTAAGGTCCTAAGTCCTTGGCTCCATAAGCTCCATAAACTCGACATCATCCTCTGGTCCCCGGCAACTCGCCCAGGCACTCCAGGGAATGCTGTGCCGGTGTCTGTGTCCAAACCTCACTCTGAACCACTTTGGCCTATGCAAACCTGGACACGTGGTTCGTCGCTGCCTCTGTGTCTGGAGAGGTGGACAAAACACTTGCAGAGAGCTGAGCGCAAAGCCTACCTCACAGCCCTCAGGAATGCCGTCGGACAGTGCATCTCGGACTCCAGGCGAACGGCCTTCATGGAGTTCTTTTATACCGTACTCCTAAAGCACCGCGTGATTAACATAACTGTATCTAGTCTCTAGATCGGAAGATGTAAATTAATTCCTTGTGTTTGTGCTAAAATACCAAATATGACTAAGATGTATAATCAGTGATTGCGCAGAGATTGCTAATATGCTTACGGGAAAGGGCAGACGCTAACTTTGTTTCTGCACAAGTGTATACATAAAGTCAGTATGGCTGCCCTGAAATGAGCAACAGTATGCGCGTTTCAGGGAAGCTTTTCTGGAGGGGGGGGGAGGGGCAAGACTTTTCTGTTTCTAATAAAAGACCTACCTGATTATCATATTGTTACCTAATTATTTCAGAACAAAATAGAGTGAGAACGTTTATTGGGTTAGATCAGGGCCAGGGAGTTACATTATCTTGCAAATCAAGTTTCTGACTATCTCGCCTATCTCATCAAATAAGAGAAGGTGTAACAACAAATTTAATTACTGAGTGTGGCTTTCCTTACCATTTCCCCCCCACCCCACCCCCAACTGTTGTTGCTGTTGGTTTAGCCCATCTGGTTTTCATTTGAGAAGAGAAATCATAAATCCCACAAACCATCCCCAGACTCTAATCCTAGCAAAGACTGGCATTACTTCAGCAGAGCACAGTGTTTTTCTTTCCTTGGGTGGAAATAGATGTGCAGGCTCTCTAGTGGATTAAAAAAGACAATTGAGAAATTCCCTATTATCCACATGTATGGTATCTTAATTTCCTGGTATAATAGCAAGCCTCCGAACATAATTAATTATGTTCTAAATGTAAATTATTGACAACGGTTCATCTGGTTGAAATTATTTAAGCCACATTAAGAAAGACCTACTCTCTAATGCTTGAACTTGTTTCTGTAAAAAAATAATAAAATAATTCCATATCCTCTTTTAGGCTCAGCAATCTCTTCAAAATTTCACGTAGAACCCGAAGCACCTTCCCAGCAACCCCAGAGAGACAACTAGACAAATACAACTGATTTATATGCAGATTTCAACCTATTTACCACACTTAGTCGTCAGAGACAAAATATTATATGCAGAATGCGTTCATTTAAATTTTTGATCAGATCTTCCCGCCGCCTGACGAGTAAGCACGTTCCAGGAGCGAGTACAATTTCAGAATAGAAGTCTCAAGCCAAGTTGAGCTGTAATGAGAGACCCACGAATCAGTCTGGCTAGATGATCCATTAGTTTCACTCATCTTGATTGACAAGTATCACCGCAAGGTGTATCAATCCTGAAATTTCCACAGGGAGCACTAGCCTGGCTGCCATAATGAAAGCTTTCGGAGGCACCGCGCTGTGGCACCCACGGAGGTCACCTTGCCCTACACTTCTAAGATACCTGTTACATAGGATAAGATGCAGGAGGAGCACGTGTGCCAGGTAACGCCACAGTTATGCTTGTATAGCGCTTTGTCTTAAAACAAACACAAGGAGCAGGGCGGTGGTGGCTCACGCCTTTAATGGCAGTACTAGGGAGGCAGAGGCAGGTGGATCTCTGTGAGTTCGAGGCCAGCCTGGTCTACAGAGATAGTTACAGAACAGCCAGGGCTACACAGTGAAATCCTGTCTTGAAAAACAAAAACAAAAATGAAAAAGAAAAAGGAAAAAAACCCACTAAACTATGTGCATAGATACAGCAGTGTGTGGAATATAACAGCTCCATTTAGCAAACCAAGAGCAGCAACTTCCCGCTAGGGCCCCCAACCTCCCTTCTGACCACGATTATGGTGCCAGACGTGAATTCTTTCCTGTCTGGGACCAGATCCAATCAGAAGCAGTTGGTTGTTCCCATAACACACTTTCCACTATGGAATCATTGAACCCATCTTGTCTGGCCTGCCAGTGGCCAGCATGTAGTGTGTGGTTGGTACGACCCCTTTTCTGAATGTAGTTATAGAAGTTTACCCAGGATCCTGTGGTAGGGTAAACCTCATAGCTTACGGTCCACACTCTGTTTCACATTTGTGGTGGCCTATACTACACATGGGCCAATGTAAAATTCAGATGTATTTTCAAGCCATTTGTATATTAGATATTCCTTTCTCCCTTCCTCCCTTCCCCTTCCTCTGTCTCTCTCTCTCTGTCTGTCTCTCTCTCTCTTTCTTTTTTACAATTTCTTTTTGCAATTGTCAACTGACCAGAAGAAGAGGTGGTCATGAAAGCTGATCTCATTTTCAGCTATATTTAAACAGGATAACATTGATTAGCTTTGTCTTTTTAATTATGGATGTAGACTGTAAGAATAATATGTTTATTATCATTTATATTGCCTTTAAGCGTAACTGTGAGCTTTCTTACTGAATTTGTCTGTCTATCATGACGCTGTTATGGAATACACCTAGACCTCCAGATTTTTCTCCTGTGCATTTGAAGGATATCGGACGGCAGAGTTTGTCTGTTCCTGAAAATGGAAAAGTGAAGTTCACATGTATTTCCCCATTTTGCTCCAGCAGTGAGTTGGTGCCATCTCCTAAGAGACTGAGGGCTCTCTTCCCACTTCTGTGTTAGGAGACTTCACACTGGCCATGATATGAGCGTTCACACCCCAGACTCGAGCAAATGCTGCCAATGAGGTAGGTGCTCCCTGCACCCAGCTCCTGAAGTGCGACTGGCCTGAACTGAGACGTGCCGCAAGAGTAGACGAGACACTGGGTTTCCAAGACAGAGCATGAAGAAGGAAACAGAAACGTTACACTAATGTGTTTATATTGATCACCGTCAAAATGGATATGTCATTAACAATTAAACTCAGTTTAACCTGTTTCTCATGAATGTGTGGGTTGCACCTATTGACATCTTTTAAGCGACATATGTGGCACATTCTGAACAGGCACTAGGGGAGGGAAAGAGTCTGGAAATGACAACAGACAAGCAAAGCTAGATTAGGAGACGCAAAGAGACACAATTTGTATTGCAGCCTCCTCTTTGAGAACTGCCAGAATGCTCAGAACATGCCTAGCCAGTGGCCAGCATGCCGCATGGATGCAGAGCAACACACCCAGACATTTGAAACTGCAAAACAGGATTTGAACACGGAGATGGTACTGTGGCTGCCCACAAAGGGCCACAGCCAGGGGTCATGGTCAGGTGTACACTCCTGCTCCCCAAATCAATGTCTTCTTTCTAACCTCAGGAAGACAAAGAACAGTCCCGTGCTTGGGAATTTATGTCAGGTCACAACCTTCTTGAAAATCCAGCACTATCTTTTATCTAGATGGAGACTCATAAGGCATAGGCTAAGGTTTTAAGCCCTTGCATAAGTCAGAAGGATGGTGGAAACCATAGAAGGACGGTGTCTTCATTATTTTAATCTCAGGCCTTCAGATTTCTTAAGGAGGTTTGAAGAAACACAATGTAGAAACGTAGAAACACTTGTCAAAAAATTGCCTTTTTTTTTTTTTTTTTTTAAGAAATAGGCTCAGCGGCTCAGTTTCTGAATCTGTCATCAATCAAAAACATCTCAATGAGAGGTTGGAGAAATATCTCAGTGAAGTGCTTTTGTGCAAGCATGAAGACCAGGGTCTGGGTCCCAAGAATCCATGTAGGAATCTGGGTGTGGCAGCATGCACATATAATAATATAATATAATATAATATATAATATAATATAATATAATATAATATAATAGCAATGCCAGGGCAGCAGAGACACGATGAAGCTGGGGCCCGCTCCAGCGTGTCTAGTTTAACTGATGAAACTTTAGGCTTACTGACAGATCTGTGTCAGAAATGAAGGGAAATGGTGGCTAAAGAAGACACCTGATACACCCGATGCCAACCTCTGGCCTCCATATGTATACATACATATCCATGTCTACCCTCACCCCACAAACATGTACATGTACACGCACACATATGCAACTGCCTCATTGAGAAAAACCAGTGCAGCTGGTGGAAGAAAAGTAAGTTTGATTTTCACCCTCAGGAAATGGAGGACAGAGAAAAAGGAGGGAGAAATGGATGTTTTCCTATTCCACAGGAATTCAAACCATCGAACCTTCAAGGTGCCCTTCTTTGATGTCCCTTGGGTCAAGGAGGCAGAGAGCATGTTCTAATTAGGAAAGCCAAGCCAAGCATAAGTTCAAGCAGCTTCCACCACCCCTGCCACCTGCAGACCCGTGCAGAAGGAAGTGCACTGTGCAGCCCTGGGAGGTAGTGTGCCCGGTGCCGAAATCCTTCCTTTAACACACTCCTTCTGGGGCTTCTACATTCAGCACAGGGAGTGGGAACTGCAAAAATAGACTCCGTGTTTCTGAAGAAGCGAAAGACTTATTGCATAATGGTGGTAAACTGCATCTACTCGGGCCACGTGACGCCACGCAAACACGCGGCGCAGCTCAGAAATAGCTACCGTCCCAGACAAGTGTACTGACATTCGCTTGTTTGCTTGTTTGCTTTGTTTAATAAGACAGGTGGGCTCACATGAGCAAAGTTAAAAAAAGAAACTGATATTGGGGAAACACAGAGCAGTACTAGCTAGTCCAAAGATCTGGTCAACAAATTCACTTAATTCACATTGACTTCTCCCCAGCTGTGAGTCTCGGGTTACTGCTCTCTTTACTTCCCCTTTTTTTCCTTTGTAAGAACTCTCCAAAAATGGAAAGGAAATAATCTGTAAACAGAAAGTATCGATTTTTGCAGAAGCCCTGTAAGGCACAGCCCCACCACCTCCTTCCTTCCTTTTCATCCCCAGTAATAAAGGGAATGAGAAAAACACTCTAAGAAACGGTCAGGAGAAAGGGGGCCGCCTCTGATCCTCACCCACCCCATCCTGTGTCTCCTCCCAAGGGTCGATCAGACCCTCGGGTCTGTGTGGAAAATTTTCCCGCTTGATAATCATTTCTCTACTGAAACCAGACAACAAATATTAAACAATTGTTATGTGCAAGACCTGAGCTGGGGGGGAAGGGAAAGAGAAAAAAAAAATCCTTTAAAAAAAAAAAAAAAGCATGAAATCTAGGCATGTAGAAAAAGGTCCATTGTCAAAAAGTACAGAAAGAATCGAGTGTTAGGATCCTGTGATTCAAAGACAGCTGACGGCCCAGGAGAGAAAGGTGTCAGAAGGCCGGGAGGGCCAGTACTGTCTGCCTGCTCCAAGTCCAGGTGTCTTCTGGGAAATGCAAGCTTAAGAGGAGACAGTGGCAAGACTGTGCAGCCTCAGAGTAGACAGGCTGAGGACAACATGGCCTCCAGCCACATCTCTGAGTCTTAAAAGAAAAGTCCCAATGGACAAGATCCTCCCACCAGTCGATTGTCCATGGCACAGCCAGCACCCAAGGTCACATCATTTGTTTCCAAGTAGGGCTAATTTTGGAGCCCATATGACAGGGTACTGATGGTGTTTTAGGTAACTGGGCAGACCAGAGATAAGTTGGATCAGAGAAGACAAATGAGGGGGACACCGTGTGCTGGCCATTGTGATCCTCAATGACACCCCAGACTTCTCTTGGTGGATACCAGCAATCGGAGGGCATCCTGAGAGGCTAGACAGCAGGAGGGAGGTAAGAGACAGCGGGGCACAGGGCTTAAGACTGATGAGCAAACCCAGGTCTCTTCCCAGGCCTGGTGTTCTTTTATGCCTGTCTTTTCTGGGCGTCGTCTAAGCACCGGGCACTGCTGTAAACGCTGGGACACAGTGATCAACCAGTCAGACTCAAGTGGCTTCGTTCCGCTTGGGCAAACCAATTATTTGCATAAATGATAAGTCCGTTGGGTAAGTGCTGCGCAGGAAGGGAAAGTACTGTCGGGCGCCGCAGTTAACACTGGAGGAGTCGGGCGGGTCATGAAATGTTTCCCAGGCTTGAGAAGCAGCTGGGCAAAGGAAGCCACGTGCAGACGTCCTTATAATCACGTGTCAGGACTGGACAGAAGCCAGTTATGACTGTTTTGTGGCTGTGAAAGTTCCATGTGTGCATGCTTTGAAAAAAAAAAGCCTAGGTTGTAAGACATAAATAGGAGCTTTGGGGACCCAGGGGAAATTGACCTTTGAGATCTGGGGAGGTTTCTGAGAAAGGTGTTTTCCCTGGCTGTGTAGGATTTTGACAGGTGGAGGACAGAGGAAATTGCATAAGGAGGAAGAAATAATCCATGAAACACACATGTATTAGTATTATGCCAATACCATGAGGTAGCTATAGATCTTTTTTCCTTCCTTCCTTCCTTCCTTCCTTCCTTCCTTCCTTCCTTCCTTCCTTCCTTCCTTCCTTCCTGTCTTTCTTCCTTCCTTCCTTCCTTCCTTTCTTTGTCAGGAAATGGAATCTCTCAAAGGTGAAGCTGAAAGACCCACTGAAGGTCACCAACACATTTGGCAATACCGTTAAAATGTAACTAAATCTAAACCGACCCCATGCAGCCTTTCCTGAAAGCAGATGGTGCATAATAAGCTTTTAACAGTGTCTGTCACTGCAGACATGGGCGCAGGGCTGCAAGCGCTCTGGTGGGGTAGCGCTCAAGGCAGCTGGATAGAGAGGAAGGTGACTGGAGATGGGATGGGATAACAGCAAGAGTCACACGTGGGCTTTGGAAGTCTGTCAGCGTGACCTGCATACACTGGGCAAGAAACATCCAACAGCAGGCTGAGGAGATGCTCGGCTCGCTAAGGCGATGGCTGTGCAAGGATGAGGACCTGGGTGGATTCCCAGTACCCATGTGAATAAGCAGGATGTGATGTCATGTGCCTATACCCCAGCACTGGGGAGGCTGAGACAGGAGATCACTAGGGTTTGCTGGTCAGCAAGTCTCACTTAAACAGTGTCTCAAAACCTTAGGTTGAGGAAGACAACCAACACATGCACACACATGAAAACACACACACACACACACACACACACACATCTAGTAGTTAAAGCATCAGCAACTCCATTGTCCCAATGTCCTGGAGGTCGGAACCCACAGCTTCAGCGCCTCCTGGGGTTTGTCATGAATTATGAACAACAAAAAGAAGGAACATACTATGAGAGTATGTTAATGAGAGTTTATAAAGTCTCCGCTGAAAGACTAGATTTTGAGAACTGAGGTCTGAGAAACCATAGGCAAGGTACTCGGAAAGCTCTTGACACATCGGTGTATTTCAACACAGACGTGAGAGGGGCAGCGAATCTCCTGTGGACATACTTACACTTCCAGGAATGTGCTACAGACAACATGAGGCAGTGAGAGCCGTGACCAGCAATGTTCTAAACAGTGGGCTTGGTGTTCACCCTGTCAAATGTCTGCTGAGGATGCTGCGGCACACACCGAGGGAGGTGGGTGGGGATACTAGTGCATTGTTGTGCGTCCATAGATCACATGACACACGTAACACACCTTAGTCCACCAGATACCTGCTCACACACTGTTTTGTGTATAGAGAGAAGCCACGGCCTTTTCATTATTGAACAGATTTTGCTATCACATTGGAAGTGAGTATATGTGTGTGATGTGTTTGTATCCGAGTGTGTATGTATGTGAGAGGGAGGGGGAGTGGAGACAGAGACAGAGAGACAGAGAGAGTCTGTATACATGGAGGCCAGAGGTCAATGCCTTGGTCTCCACCCTTGACCAATCTCCCTTGGTCATTCTCCACCTTATTTTTTGAGATTGTGTCTCTCACTGAACCTGAAGCTCACAGACTCAGTTATTCCAGCCATCCAGCAAGCTCCACCAAGCTCCAAGACTCCATTGTCTCTGCCTGTGTCAACCCAGACCTGGGGTTACAGGCATGTATGGACAAGTTGGGCTTTCACATGGCTGCTGCAGGTCTGAATTCAGGTCCACATGCTTGTGCACCAAGCATTTTACTGACTGAGCTATCTGCCCAGCCCCTCTTTTGGATTTTGAAAGAAGAGATTCAATCAACCAGTGTGTTCTCTAACCTCTAGTCTTGGTTCAAAAGCTTGAGAGAATTTGCATCTGAAGTACATGGTCGGGCCAATGTAGGGTAGGGGAGGTACCATATCCTGCTTGGATAAGGCAGGTGAATACCTATTACTTTAAAGAATTTAATATGTATTATGTAGGAGACAAAGAATTCTCAAAAACACCTGCCTGGGGTGTCACAAAATCAGCTCCACATTCTGGAGAAATCACAGTTATCATGAAAGGGAAGGTACCCAACCATTATACACCGTTTTTCCCACAAACATACCTGCTCTTCATTAATCTGGCTCGTGATATACTGAGGTTTAAGGAACCAAAAGCCAGACCCTTTGAAACAGGCATTCTAATGACCATATGTGTGTCTCTACCTCACAGCTAAGACGGTTAGTTTAAATGAACTTCAGCTGAACTGAATAGTTCCTAGAAACGTAATAACCACCTCCAACAACTGGCTTTGTGAGAAAGTGTATTCTAAGTTCTGGAAGAGGGAACGGAGGAGGAAACACTTCTAGGAAGAAGAACATTTGGTCTCTCAGTCCCTAAGCAGGCATGTCAGCCTGTGCTCTTGGCACTTCAGCCTTTTCTGCTGTTACACTGACCTGCTTGCTTCCACATGAGCTTGCGTGAACACGCGAAGACAGACATTTCAACACAGCAGAAGTTTCTATTTCTATCTATTTCCTCAAACTCTTTTCTGGGGTGAGTTTCTGGGAAACACACCTTTTACTTTGCATACTTGATTTTCCTCCCTTGGGTTGTTCATTTAACAGACTGGCTAGGTGCGCTGCATGCCAGGAACTGGGGGTGGAGCTGACAAAGACACCAGACTGGCTGTCAAGAGCTATGAAGGAGGGAAGGGTGTAGGGGAAGAATAGAGGTGGCTGTAGGAGCTCCGGGGGTGTCCCAGGTGTCAGAGAGCCTGTTGCTTGAGCTTGGTTTTGGGATTAAGGAGACACTCAAAAAGTCAGGGAGGACTCTGGGTAAAGGTGAAAGAGGGCCAGTCCTCTTGGTAGTCTTACCCGCGGCCCCCACCCGCCACCTTTTAAAACAGGCAGCAGAGTCATAGAAGCCAGGGTGGCTCTGGAGCTTGCTATGTAGCCAAAGATGACTTTGAGTTCCTAATCCTACAAATAAAAATGTGTGCTACCACATCCAGCTTTGAATTATGTCTTTCTGTATCGTGAATGGGTCCCGGATCTGTCTGTGAGCTTTAATCTTCCAATCTCGAACATGGGGATGGGAATGTCGCTCAATGGTTGAGCAAAAGGTTAGCATGACCAAGAACCTGGCCCATCTCCAGCCCCACCTCCACCCCATAAATATCTGCTACCATATTCTCTTTCATCTTCTATGAATATGTTAATCATTTAAAGGTCCTTCTTACAGGAGTGTTCCTGGGAATGCATAATGAACCAAACCAGATGAAGAGGGCACCAACAGGCCCAAGAAAATTCTACCTAATTCCGTGTGCGTGGGCCAACGAGTTTGTTGGGGTCACTTACAGGGAAACACGAGTGACTTAGAGCAGCTGCAGCCCTGAAAATTCCTATCCCTAGCGGTGTCAGCTCTCAGGGAAGTCCACGGAAGAATCTCAATCTCCACCTGATACAGGAGAGGAGGGCAGAGGGGGAGGTCCAAGAGGCTTCACTCTCTTCAGGAAACTTGTCAGCAAGGAGGGAGTCTGGAACCCTCAGTCCCAGCCCTGGCCATGACAAAACGGAACTGTTCTGAGCCACTTGTACTGGCACAGAGTACCTGATGGCATCCTGTGGCTCATTATAATACCAAAGCCCACCCATCTGGGTGGAGATGTAAGATGCTAATAATGAGAGATGGGATGCATCAAGTTGTCTGTCCTACCACATGTGACAGGCAGAGCATGGGTAAGATAGGCTGCCCTATGCAGATGGTCCTCAAAGCCCTTGAAACGTGACAAAAGCTCCCATCCTTTCTAAGGTATGACCTGTTGAGCTTCAGTCTAAATGTTTCTCAGCTCGACTCATTTCCTCTTTTGGGAATGTACTCTTTCCTAATTCTCACGATTTGGTAAACATCATCATGTCTCTGTCCAGTTCCTTGTTTAGGGACACAAACAATGAGAACAGAAGACAGAAACTGCTTGGGTAGCACAGGGACCCCAAGGCAGCAGTTTTGAAAATCTCCTTGTTGGGCTGGAGAGATGGCTCAGAGGTTAAGAGCATTGCCTGCTCTTCCAAAGGTCCTGAGTTCAAGTCCCAGCAACCACATGGTGGCTCACAACCATCTGTAATGGGGTCTGGTGCCCTCTTCTGGCCTGCAGGCATATACACAGACAAAATATTGTATATATAATAAATAAAAAAAAATTTCCTTGCTGAGGCCAGGAATGCCAGAAGAGAGCTCTGGTTCCTGGTTTGTTGGCTTGACAGCTATATCTGAGGACATGACCAAAACTGAGGAGGCACCAGTTTGTCCCCCAACCCATGCCTCACCCCTGTTTCTGTCATAGCTCTTTAAAAAAAGTCCTAGACTAGCAACTCAATGGTACCTTATTTCCTGGGACCCTCTCCTGCTGCGTAGGAATCCTCCCCTCTCCCACTCAAGCTCCCAAATAAACTCCCCCAACGCCCCCTTCTTGTCTATGAATTTCATTCTTTGAATTCTTGAGACCAGAACTGGAAAGGCACCGGCTCAGGCAGCTTTGGTGGAAATCAAGTTTTCTGAGACTCCAGAACCCCTCCAGCTATGACTGCCAAGAGCCGAGAAAGTTTGCACTATGCTCCAAAGCAAACCACTTTTTTCCATACTACAGGAACTTTTGAAGGTGTCCCAGCTGACTCAGCCTGTACTCTAGCACCCTCCATGTCTATCTGGGGCAGGAGGGAGGGGTCACTGGAATCCCAGATGGGCTCCGGTGAGCCTCTCTGCTCCTCACACAAGGAGTGTTATTAGCTGCACCGTCATCACCATTAGGCAGACCTACCAGCTGCGTTGTTCTGTTTATTTCCTTGCCAAGACTGGTGACCACTGGAGGTCACCACAGCAACTCTGCTTCAGGATGGCAATGGACTTGTCCTGCTTGGAGGAAATGCCTAATGACATGTAGTTTTGGAAGGTCACTAACACTGAAGACCTAGTAGGAACGGCAAGAGAAGAAGGCAATGGCTAAGTAAAAATGTATTTGCCTAGACCGGTTCAATAACACCCGTGCTCTGACGGTATTCTTAAAAACATTAGTTGGGTTGGGTGTGGTGGCATGTGCTCAGAGTCCCAGCACTCAGGCAGCAGAGGCAGGAGGATTCAAGTTTGAGGCCAGCCTGAGCGATAAGTTTCTTGACATTAGGAGGGTTGCAATCGCTGTCTGCTAAGCATAATAATCCTTACTGCCTTTCTCTGAGTAGTTGTTACCCCATAGGGGATGGATCTGACATCCCCTCATAGAAGGAAGAGGGACGGGACTCCTATAGGAGGCCTCATTCATGCTGCCCTGCACTTCGGGGGCAGCCTTAAGAACTTCTGCGTGAGCCCTCGCCGTCTCCGGAGGAGCTAGAGTATACGTGGGAGGTTGATGGAAGGGATTCCATCTGTGTATCTATGCCAGAGTGATAGAGCTTTGGGGTCACCCCCATGCTTTCAAGTAATCCATCACTATCACCATGCTCTGTAAATAAGCTCGGTAAATGCACTGGTTCTCCAGGTTAGACTTGGTGGGCTAGCCCATTCTTGGATCTGTCATCATGATACCCTACGGTGGGTGGGTGGTCCAGGGAGTTAAGTGTGTGCTGATACCACCCCCACCCCCGCCCTGAGAGAGAGTAAGACAGAACTGAATTAAAATATCAAGTATGAAAGAAGTCAGTGGTGCGGAGGAAGATTGGAAGGCCTTCCCTATCTGAATTCATCTAACAGAGCATGTGCAAGGGTGAGCTTGGCCCTGAAAATATAAACTAGAGTTGGGGACTGTGAAGAGCCTATAAAAGGCCAGATACCACTTGTCTGGGTGCACTGTGGGCTCTTTCCTCGGCCCACTAGCTCACTTTCTTCCTTGGGGGTGCTTTCCTCCCTATCTCTGACTGTGTGCTCCTGTGGGTTCCTTTCTCCTGGGACGGAAGATCTTGGAGTCAGGTGACCTCTGAACTCAGAGTCCGGGCATGCTCTAAACACACTTTCCCCAACACTTGACACTTTCTCACAACCTCCACGGCTAATGTAAAAGGCATGACTTTTCCCCTATCTCCCCTCCTCCTGGCAGCCGCCAGAAGTTTCAGCTACCCCAACTGTTGTTTCTCTCTCAAAGTCTAAAACAATAACAACAACAACTGTAAACTGTAACTTTCTTCTGAGTCTGTTTTAAACTTCTCTTATTAATGAGTTCAAGAACTCCCCCAAAGAGGAACCTGTTTCCCAGTAGCAGAAGTTCACACCACGGTTGTGGAGGGCAGGCTAGCGATATTTCTGTCCCTCTGACTAGGCATTTACTATTAGTGAGAACCAGAGTTGATCTTAATGAGAAAAAGCCTTGAGTCTCGGGCTCTGGGAACGGATGCTCAACATAGACAGCACTTTAGGGAGTGACCAGGCATCGATTCACTGTGCGAGGCAACTTCAGTATTTAAAATCGTTCTGAAATATAGTACTTATGTGGGTTATGTTTTTCTTTAAAGAAACACCAGCTAATGTACATGGATAATTATTTTTAAAACCTTAAAACAAAAAAACCCATACCAACAGCCCCACTGTGATGCTTTTTGCCGTCAGCCCGTACTAAAAGATTCATAGCCTGTATTGATTTTCCTGCCCCCTAAGACATCTCAATTTTCAATAAGCCCGAAGCCTTCCTCTTCCCATGCCATCTTTGCCTCACTTGCTTGGCTCTGGCCTCCTGCCACCTTCCCAGGAAGTCCATTCTCCAAATCCGTCTGCTCTGTTTTGATTGCAGTGATGGCATCTGCTTAGAGATACTGCAATGCTCAGGTGCTCTTAGAGGTCATATGGGGGACATGTGGGGACAAAGAAGTCACCGTGGGCATCGCTCATCCCAAAACCTGACTGTGAGGAGTAGCCCACCAGCCGAAGCTACCTCTGGAATCAGGGAGAGAAGCCCACGGGTCAGGATGTCAACAAAGAGCATCCACAAGAAGGCACAAAGAGAAACTTGTCTGTATTGTGGTCTGTTCTTCTTCTTCATGACATTTTATTTCTCTTGTATAGATATTCTTGTGCCCCATTTTTTTTAAGACATGTAGCCCAGGCTGTCTTCCATCACACTACGTAACCAATGATGACTTTGAACTTCGAATCCCCCAGCAGCCAGCTTCTGAGTGCTGGAATTGCAAGAGTTCTGGAGTCAGAGGCATGCAATAATACACCTGGCTTTATGTGGCATTGGAAACTGGGGCTTCATGCACACCAGGAAAGCACCCCACTAATTGAACTACACCCCCAGACCTTGTTTCTATTGTTTGGAATTTTTGAAGACAGGGTCTCCCACCACCACACACACACCAGACAGGGTTTCTCTGTAGCTTTGGAGCCTGTCCTGGAACTAGCTTTTGTAGATCAGGCTGGCCTCGAACTCACAGAGATCCGAGTGCTGGGATTAAAGGCATGAACCACCACTGCCCAGCTAAAGACAGGGTCTTACTTTGTAGTCCAGGTTGTCCTGGAATTCACCAGGTAACCCAGACTGGCCTTGAACTCTCTAGGATCCTCCTGTCCTGGACTCCTAAATGCTATGATTATGTGCAAGAGTCACCACTCTTGACTTCAACCTCTTATTCTTGAATATATTATTTAATATAACTAATTTTGTCTCCTCAGAATTCATAGGAAAGCGATTCCTGACAGGGCTTCCTGACGGCTTAGAAAAACCACCACCAAAACCACCAATAATAATAACAAAGAAACAAACAAACAAAAACCAAAGTGTGGTAGGAGTACCAGAGAAAAGCAGCTATCACAAGCACCTCCTAAAGGTTCAGCAGTGTGACTTATGTCTTCCCTGGACCAAAGGCTGCTGAGAGCCAATGATGTCCCAGACACTTGGTAAATTGATTCAGATGAACCAGTGAACGCCCAGAATGCTATGCTGAAACAGGCACTTAGATGATGCTTTTGCTGAAATAGTACTGCCCCTTGCTGGGCCCACAAGCTAACTGGAAGCAGCATAAAAGCCAGGCATCCCTGCCTCCATTTCCTGTCTCCTTTGCCTCTGTCTACAAGTTAGGATGACGAGCGCTCACGCCATGTCTTTCTAACCTTGCCTTCTCTCTGTGTCGGCACCCCAAAGATGGAGGGGGTGTCACTGGACCCTTCTATCTCTTCCGCCTCCCCAAATGGTGACATTGAAGAGATGTTTCTGCTTCTCACGAGTCCCATCCAGCGAGTGTACTGGGATGGGTGGCCGAGTCTAGCTGTGGAGGCAGGGGTGGGATGGGGCTGCCAGATCCTCGGGATTTTGCTCCTGATCAGATGGAAAGGACAGTGTGCCGTGGGTAATTCTGGAGAACCCTGACGTTTGGGGCCCAGGGAGAAAGATGAACTTGAGAAGTGATCTTAGTAGGAGCAAAGCCCGGGGAAGGAAGGCGTGAAACCCTTCCAGCAAGCACGAGAAACTTGAGGGAGAGGGTCTTCATGCTTGTTTGGGAGACACACGATTGGCTGAAGCCTCTCCCAGGCCCTCTAAATACTTAAAGGAAGACAGATGCACAGGTGACCTTTGCCAGTGACGAGGGTTGAGAATGAGCAGACTGGAGTGACAGAATCTTAGAGATGGGATGATTTAATTTAACCATCTCATTTTCCATAAAATGAACCGAAGACGCAGAATCCTCAGCAATGTTTTTTTTTTTCCTGCCCTGGCATAGCTAATTAGGGACAGGGCTGTGATTAGAATTCAGATCATCCGACTCCATCTCGAAAGGAAACATTTCAGATACAAATTCTATGCAAGAGACAGAAATAGAGAATCCACGAAGGAGGTACCAGTGGCCAACAATGAGGGAAAAAAATCTGTTCGACTCCGTGGGTAATCAAGCAATGCCCAATAGTACAGGAAAACAACACACACCTGTATCGCAGGGAGAACTCTGGATGGGAAGATTGGTTTTGGTTTGGTTTCTGAAGACGGTTCAACAGAAATGACAATGGAGTCCAGGGATTGAAAATATCAGTCTTAGGCAGGCGAGGTGGCTCATTGAGTAAACGCACTTGCCACACAGCCTGGAGTTTGAGTTCTGGAAGGCATAAGGTTAGAAAGAGAGAACTGACTTCAAATCACGCATGCACAGGCATTGTGTGTGTGTGTATGTACATGTGTGTGTGTGTGCCTTAAAGTCAGATAAACTTAGGTCAGTTATTAGCTTATGTCTAGGCACAAGCTTCAGTTTCCTCTAATAAATGTTGATATTAATCGAACTTGCTAACTTGTGAGGTTTAAATGAAAGTATGTTTATAAAGTACCGTTTCAAGAATTTTCTTGTGGGTGTGACAGAGAGACACTATCCACCACCTCCTCATATGACCTTAATGACAAACCAAAATTTGATTCTGTCAAAGTTCCTCCCGGGAAACTGAAGCAATGAGTGTACTGAGCTGACTCAATGTGGGATGTGGCCACCAACAGGAGAGGGCGGGTGATGTCAGAGCAGCTGTGTGGAAGGTCCTCACTCCAATGTGGATGGCGGCTTCCCCATAAACATAGAAGAGCCCCTGCCAGTAGTTACGCTCAGTCTATATACCCTGGCCCATCACAGAAACATGAAGTCACATGCAATTAGGTCAGAACTGCATACAATTCTGGTGACCCATCCCACCTCCTCTTTCTATGAAGGAATTGTCGTCAGAGTCAACAAGAGCAGCTGGGACAAGTGTTTGTACACAGGCACAGCTGAACTCCTGAAGATGCCAGCTGCTCGGCTAGGGAGGGAGAGCAGAACAAGGAGCCCAGGGATGGAATGGTCAGCTGCACGGAGTCCAGTAAATGGTACTCGCGTGGTCATTAAGACGTTTTACAAATACCCTCATGTGCTGTCTCTGCAATTTCAGGTTCAGCAGTTTATCTTACAGAAATGGTCAGAGCTAGGCACCAAGCTGTCTGTATATGCAACCACCAAAACAACATTTATAGTGCCGAAAAGTCACAAACACAGATTCCCGACAGTCAGATGGGTAAATCAGTGATGGTTGATGGGCTGATGAAATATACTATGGCTGTTAAATGTCATACTGCAATGGAGCACTCAGTCTTCTTTGTGGGGGAGAATCCATATTAAATGAAAAAGCAGGTCACCAGTATATAGATGTAAAGCTGATTTTGCAATAAAACACATGCATGCATCCATTCTATAGAACCAGGAAATAATGCATGGAGTCAGGAAGGAAAGAACTCCATATGACTGCATGCTAGTCCTATAAGCATGTGTAACTTCATGCTAATCATACAAGCATGTGTAACATCACCGCTTCTTCAATGGAAGAGAGCCCAGAGTTCAGTGGTTTCTGTTGTAAACTCTGTAACAAGATTAAGAGGAACAGGAAGAATGGAAATAAGTTTGTTTTTCTGATACTATCACAACTATATAAATATTTGTGTTTAACCAGCCATTCTCAACCCTCCAGGTTGGAAAGGATCTGAACGGAAATTACATTTTTTTTTTGTAGTTGTAAATTTATCTCAGTATGTTGGGATTTCCATATTTAATTTCTATTAATGCTTTTCAATGGCAGCGTGAAAACATATACCTTAGACACTCTTCCTCCACAGTGTTTCTTACAGAGGGCCGATTAGACTAAATAAAATAAAGCAGTAAACAAGACAGGCAAACCCTCAACGGACAAATGCTGAGAAGGGAACGTGAACTCTGATTTGTTATCTGCCTTCTCTCAATATATCCCGGGAAGCCTGCAAAGAATTATAGCACAGATGAGAAAAATGTAGAGCCCAAAGGAGCATGTAATCATTTTCTCTAAGATATGGTTCCAAACTCTTCCCTCTGAGCCTTGGAGAAGACCAGAGGCTGCATTCTGAGGATGTACGTTGTGTGAGGTTTGGGATATACAGACCAAACAGGTCTACAGATACAAGGCGGGGCGTCCATCACTACTGTCTTTAACTTTCATTTGGGATCTAATTAGACTGTCCAGACTTTCCATACTTTCCTAAAAATGTGTTCTTCATCACGTTGCTTCGTCTATCAGCTTTCTTGGAGTCTTCATTTCTGCTCCTAATCTTATAATAATTCCACAAACTATAGCAAAAAGAAATCTTACAAGTTCAATTTTCCAGGTAAAGATCTTGAACCTATTAAAATTATAAGATGCCTAAGCTAAATTTGTATATTAAAGGCACAGATTTCAGAGTATTACATTAGTTCAAAATCTGACTGGCAGGACATTATAGATGAGTGACCACCAAGATATCAATATTCGAGTGCTAAGCATGGTAAAACTTACTCCAAACTCTTGTTAGTTCTGTGAGTGGACTTTGTGCAAATGCATTTATATTTTGGTCGGGACAGCAGCATTCTGTTTTCAAAGAGACTTTGAAAACAATCTTACATAATGCCTCATTTGACTATTTTAAGGATCTATGCATAGCTCCAGTTACTGATTTTGCTTTACAATGACCAGAAGTTAAATGATTTTCACCAATCGCGTAGCTGCTTGAGACAGTGAGACAGACACAGAAACCAAGTCTCAAACTTCAAAATCACTTCTTTGAGATTCATGTCATTATCTCCAAAATTATATAGCACCTTTAAATTTGGGTTTTTAGATATCTTTGAGGGTGATTTGTGCGGACTGAAAAGGTTATGTTTGTTTTTTTATAGTTAACATTTGACATAGCAAAGCTGTAAATTGTAAATGTAAGTTTAAAAATCCTCAGTCTTTTAGACTTGAGACTGGCAAACTCCACCATGCAGTCTGAGTCTGGTTATCCACTTATATAAATAAAGTTTTACTGGAACACAGCCACATGTACTTATTTATGTATTGTTCATGGTTGTTTTGTGCTGTTAAAGCAGAGTAGCTGCAACAGAGCCCACAAAACCCGAGATAGTTACTATCTCGCTGTTTATAAAAAAGGTTCACCAACTTCTATCTCAGCTTTAACTTACACATTTTATTCTTTGTAAAGTAAGTAAATTTTTATAGTCACTTGGGAGGAGGCTTTTTAATAAACTCAGTTAAAACTCTGTGAAATATTTTTAAAGTAAATTTATGTATTTGGTGTATTAGATTTCTTTTTAGCATTAACTCATGCCTATTTTAACCAAAAAGTTTCCAAGCATTTGTACTATTCTTATAAATCTACTAAAGCCTTGTTGAATCTTGTAACTACAGATATATTTGACTTATAACTACATAATTTTATAAGTATGCTACTTTAAGCAGGCTTAAATGTTCTAATATTTTGCACACATGTGGGAAGGTTGCCATTTAGAAATCATGAACTTGAATCAATCATATTTCTTATTTAGAACAATAAAACTGGCCTGTTTAAATAAAATGCTACATTCTTGGTGTGGGAGACTTGATTATGTCAATCATGTTTTAAATTAACGCTGATTGGCCAAGCAGGAAGTATAGGTGGGTCAACCAGACAGGAAGTAGAGGCAGGGCAATGAGAACAGGAGACTTCTAGGAAGGAGGAAGTCAGTTCCTCCCCAGTCCTGCCCAGATCACCGAAGAAGCAGGATGTGACCTGTCCTGCTGAAAAAGGTACTGAGCCATGTGGCTAACATAGATAGGAATAATGGGCTATATAAGTTATAAGAGTAAATAAGAAGCCTGTATACTCTCTGTGTAATTTCTTTGGGACTTACCGGCTGTGGGAACTGGGCAGGACGGAAACCCCCAACAAGTCGACCCTAATGTTACACATTCTCAAGCAAAAAAGTTGAAAACATGAAGAGTCTTTCTTCACATAAAACATGCAAGTCACACAACTGATCCTCTTAAATGATTTGATGCTTGGATTAGTTACTGCTCTGTTACCGCGAAAAAACACCGTGTTTGAGACAGCTTCCAAAAGGAAGCATTCAGTTGGACTTTATGGTTACAGATTGTGAGGTGGAAGAGCAAAGGCTTTGCAGCAGGAACACCCAAGAGCTCACATCTTGATCTGGAAGTAGGGAGTAGAAGGAGAATTTGGTATGGTTCTGAGTCTTTTGAAACCTCACGCCTGCCATTAACACACCTCCTCCATCAATGTCACACTGCCTGACTCTTCTCCAACAGTTCTGCCAACTGGGGACCAAGTATTCAAACATAAGAGCCCAGAGGGACCATTCTCATGTGATGTCAACTTTGAGGTTTGGGTTGACTTAGGGGTTGCTGGACTCAATAGACGCGGTTTTATCAGGGGGAACACTCGGTTCCATGGGTTAAGATTGAGACTGGGATGCATGTGGAGCCTCTTGAAAATCGACGGCAATTGCTAAGGCCAGTGCATCCTCTGAACTGCCACTTGCTACTGCAAAAGGCAGAGGCAAAGGTTAGAGACGGCTTCGGCAACCCTAGAACATGGAGCCCTCAGTAATGAAAGCTTAGGTCAATGCCACGAGGACAAAAGAAGTCTGGTCCCCTGGCAAACTGGAATCACAGGATGTATGGACTGGGCAACACAGGAAGGTCATACATACCAACTGGGACTTGGGACAGATAGAAAAAATGAAGGACGTAGTAGCGCTTTTATTTTGCCTTCTTCTATATGCATTTCTTACATATATTAGCAGACTTCCTTTTCATCCTTCCTCATTGTCCCCTATAAAGGACTGTTGGTTGTGACTGACTATCCTCTAGTCTACAGCAGGGGACCTCATGCCTCCTAATGCTGCCATTCTTTACCACAGTTTTTCATGTTGTGGTGACCCCAACCATAAAATTATTTTGTTGTTACTTCCTAACTCTAATTTGGCCACGGCAATGAGTTGTAACGTAAATATCTGATCCCTAAAGGGCTCTCGACCCACACGTTGAGAACTTCTGGTCTACAGGTTGTAAGACATGATGAGGTGACAAGGTTAAAGGGGAGGAAAAAACATCACCTAGAGATGGGTACAGGAAGTGCTGGCAACTCTGAAAAGCTGGCATTACATTTGTGAGGCAGTGAGGACTGGTCATTTTTCTTCATGATTGGTCAGAAGTGTCAATTTAGGGGACAGTGTACAGAGACATTCAACAACTAAGGCCTGGTCTCTAGTGGGCAGAGTGCCTAGGAGTCGTCCCAACCCTCTCTTCCTATGTGTTCATCGGTTGCAGAGAGGAACAACACAAACTCATTTTCAGAGTTCCTTGAAGCAGAGTTCTAAATATAAATCAGTTTCTCGGGTTGCTTGCTTGCTTCCAGCTTGACTTCTGCCGTTTCTGTTGGCAGGCTTGCTCTGAGAGTCATCGAACATTTCTTCCCCCAGGTTAACAGAGGCCCCAGTGTGTAATGGCCGACTTTGTAGGCGTCAAATAGGGTTGGGTCATCTGTTTTGCTGGTGAGATTTCATAAGGATGCCATGGTTCTGAAGCTGGCCCCGGCATAGGGATTCCCTGTCCATGCTGCTCCCTGAGGTCAGCGATGTCCTGACAGGGTCCAGTTTCTGACTGTGACTGTCAAGGTGTGGATTCCAAGCTAGGAGCTGTAAAACCAGTTTTCCTGCTGCACAAACAGATGGGGACTTGTGTGGACTGTAGGTGGGGGATCCTGTGGACTGTAGGTGGGGACTCATGTGGACCGTAGCTGGGGGTTCCTAAGCACTGTAGCTGGGGGCTCCTACGCACTGTAGCTGGGGGCTCCTGTGGATTGTAGTTGGGACTCGTGTGGATTGTAGCTGGGGACTTGTGTGGGCTGTAGCTGGGGGCTCGTGTGCACTGTAGCTGGGGACTCCTGTGATGACTGTAGTTTGAACAGTTATTCCTGAAGCTCAGCCCAGAGTATTTCCTCAACCCAAACAAGCACGTAGCCACTAATCACTCACTCACACATTTCTTTTGCTTAAACTCCTTAGAGTGGATTCTAAACTCTAGCAGGGAACCCCCCCACCCCCAAGACCGCGTCCTGGTCTGATCCTCAGGTGTCATCAGGGTTCTCCATGTTTTCCATTTTTCCCTCTTTTCCCTGTATGGCAGGCCTCATAACCTCTCTGAGTGTGTGTTCAGAGAGCTCTTCTTTCCAGGCCTTCTCCCATTCTGCTATCGCTAATCTCATGAACGTTAGTCTATGACGAGCTGTTGTTCCCACCCCACTTTCCGTCTCAGGCACCTCACCGTGCCCTAACCTTCCAAGACACCTGTGTACCAAGCCCTTGAGCACCGCTCTGAGATTTGGACTTTCTCTTTCTGCTTGTACTCCCAGCCCCCACAAACCCCTTTACTCAAAGGGTCTGCCTTACGTCTGGTCAAAATTCCATTTCTCTGTGGACGGTCTAGCACTGATTCAGGTGAGTTCAGTTGGGGATAACGAGGACAGTGGTTTGGTTTTTTATTTTGAGATATATTCTCACTACGTGTCCGTGGGGGTGGGGCTCAAACTCATGGGGATCCTCCTGCCTCAGCCGCCCAAGTGCTCGGCTTTCAGGAATGCACCACCAATTGGCAACAGCGTTTAAGGTGTTTTAATGATGAAGGTGATGACAGTCATTGCTGACACGTTGACTGCGTGCCAAGCACCTCACAAAGTCAGTCTCATTTAATCTTTCCAAGTCCCCAAAGTTAATGAGCTAAGCATCATTTTGCTGATGAGCAGCCCGAAGCCTAAAGAAGTGTTATAGCTAAGAGGTGACGTAGCCCGAAAGGTTTAAATGTACAGAGCCTGGTTGTCAATGCATCAGTGTTCAGAGGTAGGACTAAGGACTAACAGTGACTAGATGAAAAGGTTGTGACTTAAGCCAGTGAGTTAATCCATTGATGGAGTGATAATCTGATGACATCAGAAGATGGGACCTGGATAGAGGAAGTGGGTCATCGAGGGTAGGTCATTTCTTTTGACTCTTTCCTGCAGCTTTGTTCCACCCCCGCCCAGCCACTATTCTACTCTGCTTCTCCATGAATTCAAATGCCGTGGAGCTGCTGACCATGGACCAAAGCTCTCGGACCATGAACCTCATTCCTTCTTTCAAGTTGTCTGTGCCAGGTATCTTTGTCACAGCAAAGGAAGAGGTCACAAACTACAAATGCACACAGAGAGTGTTGAAATCATGTTTGAGTCTAGAGTCGAATTGATTAGCACACTAAACACCTCTTCAAAGGACACAGGGTATGTTGAGACCTCTGCGTGACTTTATATCTGACAAGGAGGAACGCTACAGGATGGGAGAGTCTTATAGCGACAGAAACATCTGCATTTTGCTGCGACCGAGAATACTGCACATGTTGTGGGAACACATGCATTTCCGAGGCGACAAGATAAGCATTTTGCTTTATGTCATTGCACTATATAAGAAATGAAGAAAAAAGAAAAAGAAATGGAACGGGAAGCATAGAAAAAAGGATATAGGCAAATGCACCAATGTAGGGAAATCTGGAAAATGGAGAAAGATTAAGCAGTTCATATTAGGATAAGCTGCTAAAAGATGAAAGCGGGGTAGATAACTTGTCCAGCTAGTTGAAAACGGGATTAGATAAGAGGCAGGTAGGCTGCAATAAGGATAAGATACTTAGCACGGAAGGTCACTGGTGATTTGAAAAGAGGAAAGGTGAGCTTGGAAATGGATCTAGTGTTTGATAAATAGCAGGTTCCCAAGGAAACAATAACCACAAATGATAAGGCAAAACCCTCGCAATCCTGGAAACCGAACTGCAACAGCTGGGAGGAGATAGTCTCCACATCAGGAAATTATGTGGGGAATCTACTGAGGTCCTCTGAATCCCGGTATTATTAATAAAGTAGGACATGCATACATCCTGTGGGTTTGCTTGAACTGACGGGTGGTCTAACTCATGTGCATAACAGCTTTCGTCTGGGGGGCGGGGGACAAAAAAGACTGGCCGTTAAAGAGCTGATCTGGGCAATTCTATTTACCAAACGCTTGTGGACCCTTTCCAATAGCCTGCAGTCCAAGTTGGTCTGGGCTTATACTAATGAATAACCTTCGTGAAAATGAAATGAATATCAGAGAGGCGACGAGAATTACCAAATACAAAACATTCCATAAGCACTAACTTAATGATAAAATTCACTGTCTTTTCTGCTATCATCACATGTAAACTATCAAATTCGAAGTCGATTCAGAGATTGGCCCTTTCAGTGGAAAATTTAAGTACATATAGTATTATAGGTTCTTTGTTTTTCTTCCCCACTACTAGATAAACATGAGATTCTTATTTTTAGATACTTGGTTTCACTTTCAGAATTTAGCCTCTCCTCTCCACCACGTAAATTATAAGGTTCTGTTTTTGATACTGAGAGGAGGAAATGACCAAGATAATAGCTATGGATGTCTCCCCAGATTCATAGTTCGACTTGGTGCATTCCTGTGGAGTAAGAAGGAAAATCAGGAGTTCAAAGCCAGCCTAGGCTACATGAGTCACACAAAGTGAGACCCACAGAGAGCTTATTCATTAACACATTTGCTCTTTTGGCTGTTTTTTTTTTTTTTGTTGTTGTTGTTTTAAGATGTTGTCTCACTGTATAGACCAGACTGACCTCCAGTCTGCAGTGGTCTTCCTGCCTCTGCCCCTCCAGTGCTCCGATTACAGGCACCGTCCACCATGTCTGGCTATAATACTTTAAAAAGTCAGCCGGCTTCACCATTGTGTGTGGGCACTGTGTGCCAGGATGTACTCCTCTCACATTCACACGGTTCCTGGGGTCCTACTAAGCTGTCAGACTTGCTCAGCCAGCTGTCTTGACCAGTTGAGTCCTTTCATCTGCCTCCCTAGAAATACCTTTACATGGTCATCTCTCCAACCACAAACTAACAAGTGTATGGAAGAAGTTTTTAAAAGAGATCACTCTGACAAAGCGAAGGATAAGAAGGTAGCAACTGAACGATCCTTTGGAGTGGAAAAGGTTAGCTGTAAATACGCTTTTGAAATCCACTGCGAAGGATTTTCACTCAGATTATGGCTGTTCATGCCTCCAGGTTCAAGTGCTGCTCAATCAGCAAGGTGCTCAATTCATGGTGATTGCCGCTCCGGTTTCTTGTTGATCGAGAATATGCATAATCTCAGCCCAGAGACATTTACCATAAAAATGAATATAAGAAATAGGGTTTGATTTAAATTTTCCAGTTGCAGTGGATCGAGGAAAATATATGCAGAACATTAGACGTGAAAAACTCTGATTCAAACAAGACCAGAGAGTGTGCTTCGCTATGTCCCTAATGTTGTCTTCGAATTAGACAGCAAGCTTTCCCTGTTCAGAGCTCTTGTCAATTTGATTAAAATCACAAACACGTGACAGACTCCGCCTCAGTTAAAAATACTCTCACGCCAGAGAATGAGCTTTGTATCGGCGAGAGGTTTCTTCTCTCCTAATGAGACCACTGCCCTAACAGGGGGTGGGGATGGTGTAAACGTATTAAATTTAAAGCCCTACAACCGGATCCTCTAGGTGAAGCCCACTGTAGATTGCCAATTCGGATTCAGAATCCAGCACGCCCTTCCAGACACGAACATTTTCGATTTAAAACGGCCTTTAAGAAATGCAGCATCGGTCTCAACGTTGTTTTAGAAGACAGCCTCTCCGTTTGGAAGCATATCCTCTTTCTTAGATTTAGGCGGAAAAGAAGCACGACTTCAGGCCTCTGGTGTGTGCGTGTGAGAGAGCGCGCGTGCACATGTCTGCCTAGTTCAGACCTTGCCGGGACGACCAACTCGGTCCCCACGAACTGGAAAGTCTCCAAGCCATGACCCGCCCCCGTCGGCGAGGACACAAGAAGGGGCCAAGACTAGCAAGATCCGGCTATGCCCGAGGGCTATTCGGTGGCTGCACCGGTCAAGGCGAGCTGGGGACGCCACCGGACCGCCCACGCGGGGCTCAGGGCCCGCGCTTCCCGTAGACGCCGCCAGCATCAGGCGCGGCGGCTGCGCTGCCATGGCAACCGCGGCCTGCCGGTCCGCTTCCAGGCGCCGGCGCTCCAGGCCGGGCGGGGCGGGGCTGGAGTTGCTAGGAGACCGGCAGCGGGCGTCCGCCTCCGCGGTGCGGTCTCCGGGCTTCCACCCTTCACCTACTTCAGCCTGGCGGAGAGAAGAGGTTGGGGGAAGGCTGGGCGGCCACGTGGTGGCCCAGGGTCTCAGGGCTCCTTCTCTCATTCGGGGGTACCCCGCTCGCGGCCTACGTGAGGTCCAACCTCCCCTTGACCCGTGAGCATTGTGGCCGGTGCCCAGGGAGGAAACACTTCGCCATTGTTTCAATAGCCTCCTTCCTCCCCTGTCCTCGCTTGATCTAGAAGTCCCTTAAAGTCCCTGGCAGGCTCCTTAACCCACTGTTCTTTCCGGTCTAGAAGGATCCATGTCTTGACATCAACCAGGAGCCTTGCAAAGCACTTTCTATACATCTTCTCAGGTTTTAAAGTCCTGTGATATAGAGCGGGCGGTGGTGGTGCACTCCTTTAATCTCAGCACCAGAGAGGCAGAGAGAGAGGCGGATCTCTGTGAGTTCAAAACCAGCCTGGCCTACAAGAGCTAGTTCTAGCACAGTTAAGGATGTTACACAGAGAAACCCTGTCTTGAAAAGCCAAAGGAGGCAGGGGAAATCCTGTGATATAGAGGCTAGTTAACTCATTTTAACATAAAGGTTGCAACGGTCCAACAGCTGTGTGGGACGAGCAAGGATACTCAAGAGGTTCAGTCTTGCTTCACATCAAGGTCTCTGCCTTTTTATACTGCTCAGATTTCCTCCGCAGGCTGCTTCTTGGCTAGACCCCATTTCCTCCGCTGTCCATGCGTGCATACCTCACACCAACTGGGACATGCTGCCTGGAACAAAGTCTGACAAGGGGATTGAGAACTTGAAATCAGAACGGTCCAAAATACCTTTGGACAAGCGGTTTACACTGTGATGTATCACTGATAATTTGCAGATGTCCCTGTCTGTAAAATACTACTAGAACCAGAAGAAAATCTGACTTCTTAGGAAAGAAAGAAAATTGAAACCCAACACTGACTTGCTGTAGTTATCCCATGCTGAGGTAGACACTATGTGGGATATAAAAAATGTTTTCTACCAAACCATGTCTGTCCGCGAAGTTTGTTTAGTCATTCATTCGTTCATTTTTATTTATTTATTTTTTTTGCTAGGGACCTGACTGTTGGGTCGCCATGGATGTGTGTGTGCAAGCTATTTATTAAGGTGAAGATCTAGCCGCAGCTTGATCCAAAGCATAAATTTCACAGCAAGGGTATCCCTTGGTGCACAGACACTGTTAGTTCTACCACCCCCAACCCCACCTCCATCCCTGAAGCTCTTTGGCTGCATCCTACCTGGAGAAGGTTGGGAGCATAGATATCTTGGGATCGTGGCTGGGCCAGGATGAAGTGACTCTCATAAAAGAAAGAAAGGAAGTTCTCTATCGGAAGTTGGAAGTCTGAGCCATGAAAAGTAAAGCATGCAGGGTGAGGTGGGGCACTTGGCAGTATGGGGACAGACTACCAACAGCACTCATTACAATCTACCCCCACCCCACATGCTTCTTCTTGTGGTAAGTCCACTCCACATTGCCACCACTTCTTCAAGTTTCTAACTGGTGACAGATCTTGTGAGATAAACCATAGCCATTGATGCGACAGCTAGTCCAAAGCAATAACCAATATCTACCATCTCTCTAGTCTACCACCTAGTCTATAACTACCATATTAGTTATTACTACCAAAGCAATAACTGATAACTACCATCACTCTAGTCTACCACCTAGTCTGTAACTACCATATTAGTTATGTGTTGTTTCCATTGGTTAATAATAAAGCTATTTGACCAATAGCCAGGCAGGAAGGATAGGGTTTGGTGGAACAATAAAACAGAGGACTCAGATGAGGAAGGATGGAGTTGAGAGAGGTTCAGGTAGCTGCCCAAGACACATGCCAGCACAGTGGTAAAAGTCATGGCCATGTGGCAATACATAGATGAGTAGAAATGGGTTAATTTAAGTGTAAGAGCTAGTTAGTAATAAACCTGAACTATGGACCAAACAGTTTGAAGTTAGTTCAGGACATGAAAGCTCCACCCTCTGTTTACATAAAGGAGGAAGGGTTTCCTGAGACTTGGGATTTGACAGGTCATGGTGGGGAAGGCAGAGCAGTGGGAGCCTGCAGCAGCAGCCACATTGCCTTTGCAGTCAGAGAGCAGAGAGAGATGCTCACCTTCCTCCTGAGATTCTATCTGAGATTCTAGGCCATGTGATGGTGCCACGTACATTCGGGATGTGTTTTGCTCAGTTAAATCTCCCTGGAAGTACACTTGCAGACAAGCCCAGAGATGTGTCTACGAGATGAGTCTAAATACAATCAGGCTGACAATGAAGATTAAATATCACAATTACAACCCTGTCAACACCCAAACACATTGATAATATAGCCCATAATATCCCATCCCTAGCTCCTGTAGGCTCATGACCATCTCAAAATTCTAAATACAGTAATTCCACCGTCACAGTCTCTATAGTCTTAACAGTTTCATCCTCTTGGTCTAGAGTGGAGATCCTCCTTTAATACCTATACTTTGGAGGCGAAGACAGGTAGTAAATCTGTATGAGTTCTAGGTCAGGCCAGCCTAGTCTACATCGTAATTTTCAGGCTAGCCAGGGTTACATAGTGAGACCCTTAAAAAAAAAAGCCAGAGTCTCTTCTTAGACACAAAACAATCTTAACTATGAGATCCTACAAAATAAAAATGAAAAAAAAACTTTTTTAAAAGTTCCATTCTTTTGACACAGAATGACAGAGCATAAACATTCACATTCCAGAAGGAAGGAAGGAGGGCACCGTAAGTAAAGGTCGGCCAAAAGCAAGACTGAAAACCAACAAAGAAAACATCAAATCCTGCAGCTCCATGTCCAGCATCTGGGACTCTTGGCAGCATTATCTGGGGTCTAATGAGTCTGACCAGCCCATCCCTCCAGTTGTACTGTCTGCATCACATACAACCTCTCTCAGGCCAGTTACACTCCATGCCTGCAACCTTTCTGGGCAGACATCCGACTGTCCTGACATCTTGAGCATGTTAGGTTCTCCATTGCAACTTAAACTTCACCTTCACAACTTATGCAGTGGTCTCTAGAGGTTTCTTTGTAGAAGATCCAGGCCTGAAATGTATTACTTGGCCGTAACAGCCGTCTAGAACCTTGGTACAAGCCTCTAGACCCCAGTAACTGTAGCTTAGCCCCCTTCTACCACAGTTAAAGTTGCCTACAGCACCTTGGAAGTTGATCTTGGAAAATGTCTCCTTAGGCAATTATTTCAAGCGGGAAGCCACATTGGTACATTCTCATTCCACATTCCTTCTTTTCAAATAAGTCTGCTTTGCCTAAGGTTGGCACTTTCTATGGGGTCCTGTCCTTAGTGTCTTCTCTCTATTATCTTATACCCTGAGGGTTTCTCTTAAACAATTATGTTTACTTCCTCTGAGGACTCCTTGACTGTACCTTTAAACCTATTCATACTCCCTTCCTCACCAAATGGCATTTTATATCTGACCTATTTGGCTGCTCTCTGCCCTTGAAAATATGGATAAATGCTGTGACCAGTAGCCATGCCACAGCCTGATGCTAGGCTGTCTCACATTTTCTTCTTTCACTGCCTTTGAATTCAGTTCCTTTCAAGTTTTCAGGTCACAGGTAGAGTGCAGCTGGGTTCTTTGCCAGAATGTAAAATAAGTCACCTCTAGTTCAGTTCCCAAAGAGTCCTTGTTTCCCTCTGAAACCTCATGGGCCAGGCTTATGCTATCTGCATTGATCTCAGCATTCTGATCTTCCAAATTCTTATTAGAATGTCCCACTAAGTTCTCCTCAGAGGATTATAGGCTTTCTCCAGCTCAGCTATGACTCCAAACTTTTCCATATGCCCACTGTCATTGTGTGTCATTTCTAACTTGGCATCTGTACCTCCATACATGGTAATAGATTGTGGCCACGATCTATTAGTCTAGAAGCTGCCAAGTCGTATGGTATATTGTATGACCAGGGAATCGCAAATTCTCATGCCACTCATAACTCAGCAAAAATGGGCTAAAAGTGACAAGATCCTATATCTGTTAGAAACGCTGAGGCCTGTTATCAGGGACCTAATCAAGATGCTGGAGGAGAAAAGGTCTATCTAAATGTAGAGTTGGTTCAGTCCAGTCAGAAAAATGCACCCCTTTCTGGAGTGAATGGGGTCGTATATAATCAACCCGCTACTAAGTTTCTGTTTGTTTTTCATCAAGGTATGGCACTACACTACAGATTAGAGGTAGCTTCTGTTAGTAGTTTGGGTACTGGTATTCAGCAGGATAGTATCTGAATCGGTGTGGCAAGAAGAAGCTCATGTTGTGTGTTTAGGCACTGTCTCCATTTCTATCACTGTAGCTGCTACTGCTGGGTCGTGTGCGGAGTCACTGAGGAAGCCAGCCCTTCTCAGCAGAGCCATCCTACCAATTACTGAGCATCTTTGTGTGATGAACACTCTTGGGCAGGGATTACCATGCGGTGTCTACCACTTCCCTTGTGCTCACTCCTATGGGTATTTCCCCATATGCATCTCGTTTCTCCATCTTCCTTCTGGTCCCAGGACAGACCCGTGCAGTCACCTACCCCTACCCCCGAGTCTCTCCATTGTCTTACCTGGATCGCTCCCTTCTGCACACAAAGTGGGTGGTTGGGCCAAGCCTGAAGCTCTGTTGAAATGATTTCCTTTCGTTGGTCTCGGTGATTACCTACCAGGGGGTCGCGATCTGGAAGCAACCCATTTTCAGTTTGCACCAAAATAGCAAGCTAACTGATTTCAGTGCCCAGCCTGAGATGCATTCTCATTGCTTGCCCTAGCGTTCCCTGTGAGTGACAGCAGTGACCAGGTGAGGGTGTCTAGCTAGCTGGGAGATGACAGACCTTGATGCAGGATATGTGATGCTCTGGGCCTGTACCTCTGCTCAGTGACAGTCTTTGTATCCTCAAAGGCCAGTGTCCCGTTCCATTTGTACCCTAAGACATTCTTAAAATGCATTTATTCTTTATATGTATGCGCATGTATGAATGCTTGAAGGAAGGTACATGGACTACATGCATGCAGTGCCCACAGAGGCCAGAAGAGGACATCACATCCCCTGGAACTGGAGTTACAGGCCGTTGTGGGCACCCTGATATGGGTGCTGGGGACTGAACTCCTGTTCTCTTCAAGAGCAGTGAGTGCTCTTAACTGTTGAGCCATCTCTCCAGTCTCTACTAATTCAGCCTTCGAAGCATGGAAGTTCTAGTAACTAATGAGACAGATAAAGAATGCCAGTGGCGTGTGCAAAGACTCCTTTGCTGATGTTTTATCTTATAGTACTAATCAAATATTGCCATATATGTTTTTATATTTAGGAAAATTAGGTTATTATGTAAAACTTTTATATAAAATAAAGATAAGACATACTTCTAATAATTTTTTTTAAAAAGCTACAAAATTCCACCAACTACCAGGGATGGATCCTATTACCTCTTTGTTAGCAAATAAGCAAAATCTTGAATTTCTTCTTTAAAGTCAGATTCCTAGTGACATATGGCATTATCTGTTGTGGGTGGGGCCCCTGAGACAGACTTTAAATAGAGTTTTTGTGTTCCTATAGTTTACCATGCAAGCTAGGCAAACTTGGCTAAGGGGATAGGAGAACCAGAATAGGAAACAAAAATAGGTGATGTAGTCTCTTTGGCTACCATATCCAAAATGCTACAATTGTAGCCTGTGAGCAACCCAAGGCACAGGCCATAGCTAAATCACACTCTGATCCCTAATCCACATGAACTGCGAGTAACAGATGCATCCTGGTCCAGCCTATGAGTGAAACTGTGCTATGTGACCGTAGGAAGCTGGTAGACTTCCTACAGTTGGACTGTAGACTGCAGAGTATCAGTTTGCTTATAGTTTATCTCTATATTCAGCTCCTACCAACCTGGTAGACTATATCTACCTGCGAATCTCTATCACTGAGAGTGTTTCCCTGCCCATGTCAGCATGGAAAAACACGATCCCTAAGCTTAACAATTAGGCATTTATGACAAGAAAAATAAAAACCGATGGAGCCCTTCACATCTGGAGGGTTTAATCCAGGCCCTTCACAAACTATTTACTATTCACGACAGTGACATGAGGTGGGTTCGTTTGGGATTTTAACTTGACAAGAAACTTGGGGCTTCTTCTAGTCAAAGATAACTTGCCAAGGGTTGACACTTGGCATGGCCCAACTGGTATTTAAGGCCTGCACATTTTGGCTTCAGAGTTTCCACTGTCCCTTAGAACTGAGAAGAGATGGAGATCAATGCAATGCAAATGAGATTTTTCTTTTTTTTTTTTTCTTTTTTTTTTTTTGTTAAAGCATCATTGAGAAGTTCAAGTTTTTAGTGGGGGTTGGTGGCACACATCTTTAGCCTCAGCAATCAGGAGGCAAAGGCAGGCATAAATATGTGAGTTCAAGGCCAGCCTGGTCTGCAAAGTAAGTTCCAGGACAGCTAGGGCTACACATAAAAACCGTCTTGAAAAAAAACGTCCAACGTCTCAGCTACTTGTGAGCCACTGGAGGATAAGATTATACTTCACACTAAACCCCACTGTTGATATTCAAAACATAGGCATGGATGGAGCTTTAAAATGTTGGCCGAGGGCTGGAGAGATGGCTCAGAAGATAAGAGCCCTTGCTTACAATACCCAAGTTCAGATTTCAAGCACTCCTGTAAAAAGTCAGAAATGGCGTATGTGTCTGTAAACCCAGTGTTGTGGTAGACAGAATCAGGAGGATAGCCGGGGTTCACTAGCTTCCAGTCTTGCTCCAGGTTCAGCAAGAAACCCCCTTCTCAAGGGAATGAGATAGGGGGATTTTAGAGGAAGACCCCTGATGGTCCTCTTGGGTGATCACACTCGGATACACACAGGTACATACACCACACTGCCATTCACTTCCCCCACCAAACAAACAAACAAACAAATTCTTTACTGACTGACTGACTGGATGGATGGATAGATGGATGAAATGTCTTTAACAGGTGTGGGAGAGCAAATAGAATCTTTTGCTTCTATTACTGCAGCAGAGCAGCTCCTTGGCCCCAGCACATCGGCATAGTCACCATGAATATTAGCTCTCCTGGTACTTACTGATAGCCTGAGTTAGGAAATATGATATGCTTTTCTTGATTTCGAGTCGAGTGCTGAAATAATTCATAAGAGGTAAGTGGAGTGGAAGGGCAGTCATTATCCCTAACGAGTGTGTCTTTTCTTCTTGGTCTGTATATAGGTGCACACACTGAGAACCCTTGACGAACCCAGTTCTGCATCTGTCACTGTTTATCGCCTCCAGGGATAAGTGGGGCTATATAATGGGCTTTAGTCAAGGAATGTGCTCGCCTGTGTATGCAAATGTCTGTCTAAACCACTTAAAATAACAAGTTGCTTGACACCATACATTGATGGAATTTGGTTTCAGACGGTCCTTCATTAGGCTCGCCTGTTATATGAATGATGGCTTCTTCTGGTCCCGAGTGCCAAGTACCTTCAGCTACATCACAGCTCCCTTCTCTGTTCAGAGTAAGGGACGAAGCCTGTCTCCTCATTCGGGTCATATTTTGGGAACTAGAGTCAGCATACTGGTTTGATTTGTTAATGGCTCTTATGGTAAGATTTTTTGGAAGTTTAGAATAATTTTATTGTGCGTAGAATATGTGCATGTGTGGGCAGGAGTGTGCTGATACACATGCGTGCTGTATGATTTGCGGAGGCCAAGAGACACCATTGTGGAGTCAGTCCGTTCTTTCCTTCTTTGGGTTCTGGGGGTTGAACTCAGGTTATCAGGTTTGCGCACCAAGTGTTTTTCCCACTGAGCTACCTTGCTGACCCTGTCCTATTATTTTTTTCTTTTGAGAGGTTCTCAATATATAGCACTGATCTGAAAACCCTAGATAGACCAGGTTGGTCTCAAACTCACAGAGATCTTCCTGCCTCTGCCTTTGGAGTATTAGGCTTAAAGGTGTGCCACCATAACTGGTCTCATTCTGGCTTTTTAAAAGACCATGTTTATATGATAGAATCCCACTAATAAATGACCAGGCCAGTCATCTTTTAATGAAAGTAAACTCAGACACTAGGCTGTACATTTATTTTGCCCTCTAAGAAGATATGATATAGCTCAACTTTATTCTCTCTCTTTGTTTTTAAGATTTATTTTATTTTTATCTATGTGTCTCTCTGTATGTGTCTGTTTATAAACACATGTCTATGCAGATGCCCATAGAGGCCAGAAGAGGGCGCTGTGAGCTGTTGGGAACGGAACTCAGGTTCTCTGCAGGAGCTACAAGCACTCAGCTGGAGAGATGTCTCCAGTCCCTTCGGCTCATTCTCAGGGCCTCGCCTTTGCCGTTCTCCCCTCTTCTGCTGTCACCTTGCCTATGACACACAGAGCAGATCACACCACATCCCAGTTAAAATCTTTTGCTCATAGAAGCAATTGCTGCACTGGGAGACTACGAGCTCTTCCTAGCTCGTAGATGCCCTCTTTCTCATTGTGTTCTCTCAAGGCAGAAAGGACAAGGCAGGTTTCTGGGGATTCTGTCATAAGGACAACTACATCGCCCATTGGCTCTTATGACTCCTAGCTCTTGTGCTGCCAACACAGTGGTGATTCAGTTTCAACACGTGAGCCCGGGAGAGATACAAGCATTCAGGGCCTTTCGTTATTGCTAAGTTTGTACATTTGCTAAATTCAGGTGTGAGACCCAGAAGGCACCTCATAGATCATCAAGCAGAACCTCTTCATGTTGGAAGCTATAAAGAGGGACACCCCAAAGGGCACCGGGTTCATTCACTGCCACACAGAGGTGGATTTGAAACTCAAGACATTGCCTTTACAAGGTGGAAGTTTTCTATTTCTACAGGCGGTTGCTGTAAAGTCTTGTACATGGATCCCTGGTACACCAGGAGTCCTGCTGTCTGTTTCTTGGCCAACCTCTTAATGCATAAGCCAATAAGCAGTCGTTATACTGCTATTCAGTGAACCACCGTGCTTGGCTGAGTAGCTCTAATTCTAGGCCTGGAAATGTCCTTGGTTCTGTCCTGACTGGCGGCCTGGCCTGCCAGAAGAGAGTGCTGACGTCCTGTGCTCTCACCTTTCACTAAATGACCACGCCTCCTGGGGAACTGTAGCTGAGGGAGTGACCCAAACTCCAGTCTGGACACCACCATCCCTCCTGGCAGGCTGATTGGATCTCTATTATGGTCTCACCGGAGATGCTGTTCATCATTGGGTTTTGTGTGTCTCATTTGCTCTCTGAAGCCCCACCCTCAGCCTTGCAGCTGCTTGCTGATGACCTCCATCGCTGCCCACACTCTCTCTTGGACCCTGATTCAAGGAGGCATGACTTTCCTCCTCCTCCTCCTCCTTCTTCCTCTTCTTCTTCTTCTTCCTCCTCCTCCTCCTTCTCCCAGCAGCTACCAAAACCTACAGCTTACCTGCTCTGTTGTTTTTCTTCCAGATTCTAATAAAATTGACCATAAGATTCCTTCAGAGTCTCTTTCTCAATTCTTTTATTAAGACTAAGAACCCAAAAGGAAACCTCAATCGCCCTGGTAACAACACATTCTGAAGTTATTTCCTGCAGCGAATTTATGAATCTCAGCTTCTGGGCTGGAGAAATGGCTCAGGAGTTCAGAGCACTGGATGCTCTTCAGAGGACCAGGGTTTGAGTCCCAGCACCCACAATGTAGCGAATCATCATCTGTAACACTAGTCCTAGGGGCTCTGATGCCCTCTTCTGGCCTCTCTGGGCACTGCAGGCATGTGGTGCACAAACATACATCGACACAACAAACATATACGTAAGTTAAAAAATAATCTTTTTTTAAAAAAATTACAGATTCACACACACACACATACACACACACACAGAGAGAGAGAGAGAGAGAGAGAGAGAGAGAGAGAGAGAGAGAGAGAGAGAGAGAATTCTGAAAAGAATTCAGATTGCTGGGTGGCACTGTGGAGGTATGCCTCCTGCTATGCCTCCTGCTCCTACGCTATTGCCACTGGCCTCATGAGAGCACAAATTCTTCTCAAAATCATCACGCTGACCACTGGCTGAACTGGGAAGATTTATCCACCCTCTCCAGCTGGCCTGAGCTGGACAGGTGCCCAGTGTTGGGTCCAGACAGTCTAGGAGAAGACAGCTAGATGTTACAAGTACTCTCAGGTTCTAAAGGCCCTTCCTCCCTGTGCATAACCCATTTAACGGGGCAGAAGCCTCTGTGGAGTGGAGTGGTGTGTGTGTGTGTGTGTGTGTGTGTGTGTGTGTGTGTGTGTGTGTGCATGCGTGCGTGTGTACGTGCGTTCCTCCACACTAGACTCCAGAGTAACTTCTGGCACTCAGTAATCATATTCTCAAGTTAATTTCTTTTCTTTCCTAGATTTAAGTGCTGATGACAGTGATATCATAATACAAGAATAAAAATAACCAGGCACCAACTACTGGTCAAGATACAGCAGATACCACAATGCTCTGTATTACAGGCAGGCATCTGCGTCCTACAAAAATTAAGAAATATGATCAACACAGCACAGTCAGAAAGTGGAGAGCTTTCCACTCAACCGGCTCTTTAACAGTCTGGAAAATCGGCATTCACAGAGAGCTCTTTCCCAAGTGACTTCTGTGGACATTCTGAGAAGCCCAGCAACACAGCAACCGGTAGCGCCCTTCCTCCATGAGATGGAAGTGTGGTTGAGAAGGTTCATTGCAGACTCACTTGAAGCTCCGCAGAGTCCCAATCTCCACCAATCCCACAGCAACCGCTTTGCCAGGCAGCTGGAGGCCATTGCCAGTTCGAAACAGTATGTTTGAAACAGGCATGTTCAAAGCTGTGCTTTTGGAAAATTAATCTGGCTGCAGTCTGGAAGAGAGACTGTCTTTTCTCAGCCCACCAGTACCCAGTGGAAGACCTGACCACGGCTCCAGCAAGTGGCAGAGTGGAGCCTGGCTGTATATGGAGTCCCCCAAGCCTGACCATCTAAAGCTGAGGAAGTGCTTTTGCTCCCTCCCCCAGCACCCCCTCCCCCAGCAAGCCCCCTTTCTTCTTACTGGCTGCTCTGCACCTCTCACCTCTGGAGACTTCCTCTTGTTTTTAACTCACCATGCTGGTCCCTTCTCAACATGACACAGTTCCCTTGAAACTGCCCTGAAAAGCCAAACCCCACCAGCGGCTGGAGCTGGTAGGGCTGCTGTACTTCCTGTTGGGGGCAGAAACCACAGTGTTATTTATACCCGAAGCTCTTTATTCACGGCGATTACAAAACACAAAAGGGGCAGTCCCCTGTCTTAGGGAGCCAACAGACCACAGACACACATAAAACAAGAGAGAATAACCAACCCCTCCTCTCTGCTACGGAACACTCCACTCGGCTCTCACGGTCCCCTCCACTGCCCATTTGTTTCTTTTATTACCTTCCCCCGCGCAGTCTCATTATGGAAATAGACTCCTAATTAACACATCAGGTTTCCCCTTTCCAAAATGTCTCTGAAATGTGCCCGTCCACAGTGCCGTTCACTCAAACACACCCCCTACTATCTTTATTTTGTTCGGCTCTTCACCCTGCTTGTATTATTTGTTTCTTTGTACGGAAGTTTGTCAGCTTCCCGGACCTGGCACGTATTCATTAGGAGGATGGTTCGGAGCATGAGGCAGTGTGATGGAGAGCAAGGCTGAATAAGGAACTGGGCAAAGAAAGACACAGAGAGCCCTGATGGGAACAGCATGGGGGTGACGCTGAAGACCATGACCCAATTTTGAGAGTCAGGGTGACCAACAGCCAGCTGTTTGGGCTATGATTCTTCACTTCCCCTCAGCCAGGCTTCTGCGGAGTCAGAGAAGTAGGGCCAGGTTTCACCTCTGTGCCTTTCAAAGTCCCTTTGTCCCCATCTGCCCCAGGGTCCTCACTTCCCTCTTCTATGTCTCTGAGTTCTACTGATGTTCAAGGTCAAAATGAAGTTTCATTGCCTCCTGAAACTTTCCAGGGCTCCCCAAGTCCTAATTAAAACCCTCTGGGTGGTTTGTCAGTCAAACCGAAAAGGGGTGCAGACGCAGGTGGGGTAAAGAGGCTCGCTGGCTGTTTTGGGGTAAAGCAGGGTCCCATCCACTTTCCTCATTGCACTCAGCAAGTACCTAGAGTACCCAGAAGCTGTCCCCCTGGTACTGGGAGGCCCAGCCAAGGCGTAGCATTATTACTGCGTGAAGGTTCTCCCACCACCGGACAGGCTGGCCTGGGTGAGCTGTGCTGGGCTGTCACTCGGCAGCAACTCAAAGAGTCTGTCCTCAGAATTTTAGACTTGTGTCTGAGATGCCTGTTTCTTATTCTCTCTTCAGGCTCTGTGTGTGTGTGTGTGTGTGTGTGTGTGTGTTGGGGGGCAGAGATGGTATTATTACTCGGGTGTTATCACTTCTTAAAAGCATTATTTAGATTCATTGAGATTGTAATATAATCACATCATTTCTCCCTTCCCTTTCCTCCTTCTAACCCTTCCCATATTCTCTTCCTTGCTCTTCTTCAAATTCATGTCCTCTTTTTTCATTCCTTGTTGCCCCACATGGGTGTGCGCACACAAACACCCAAATGCAGCCTGCTTAGTCTGGATAATGTGACTTGTATGTGTATGTTTCCAGGGCTGCCCATTTGGCACTGAATCACCAATCGGTGTGCTCTTCTTCGGGGAAGACTGTTTCTCCTACTCATTCCTTAGTTTCTCATACTTAGTTTGTCTAAGGTTGGTGCCTTGTGAACGTTAGATGTATCCACTGGGTGTAAAATGGAGGTTTTTCTGTCCTACCCCATTTTGTAGCTGCTTCTAAATAATCACTCAAAGGCTTAATATTAATTACAGAATGTTTGGCCTGTAGTTCAGGCTTATTACTAACTTCTTCTTACATTTAAATTAACCCATTTATATTAATCTGTGTATTGCCACGTGGCTGTGGCTTTGGCTTTTATCAGTCTAACTGGCATCTTGTTTCTTGGGCAGCTGGCTCGTGCCTCTCTTGACTCCGCCCTTCTTTCTCCCTGTAGTCAGTTTGGCTTTCCCGCCTAGCTATATTCTGCCTTGCTATAGGCCAAAGCAGTTTTTATTATCAACCAGTGAGAACAGCATACATTGCACAGAAGGGTTATCCCTTAGCAACTGGGACCGGGCTCCATAACTGCATTTTGATTGGTTGTGGTTTTCTGCCGTGGTCTCCATCTGTTGCAAAGAGGAAGTTTCCTTGATGTCGGGTAAGGACTACACTTACCTGTGGTTATAAGACAAATATATAGAAAGTGGTTAGGGATTATGCTGGCTTAGTAAAGGGATGATTGTAGGTTTACTGTTCGGTCGGAAGCATCACCCCAGCTCCCTAACAGCCCTTTACACAAAAAGTCTGGATTGTTTGCCTGGGGGCTTCATCCCAGCCCCTGGCATAAGACCCTTCCCCAGGGAGGGTCAAGAAAGCATGCCAAATGGTGGCCCCTCCCCAGGGAAGGTCAAGACTACTCCCCCAGGCTATTTAAACTGCCCCCCAGAGAATGAACACGAGGTCTCTAGGTTTTCCATGGTCTCCCCTTCTTTTTGTTTCCCTCTCCATGCTTTTCTGGGGCTACCCGGGAGCATTGCTTTAAACATGGCATCTCTTATTCGGTTTAATTTGGAATTAATCGCGTCGGCAGAGAGGTTCGGCTTAAGAGAAATAGCTAACATTCACCTCCGAGATGCATGACTTCACTAGCTCTAGGTAGCTGACTAGGTTTCCAGTACCAGGCACGGTTTCCATCTTGTCGAGTGGGTTTTAAGGCCAATTAGAGAGCCATTTGCACCACCAAGGCATGCACGCCACTGCTGCACCCTTAGAGTTATGTCATACTGGCCATGGTTCTGGTTCACAGGTATCACAGCTGGGTAGAACTGTTGGTGGCTTCCCTCCTCTGGATACTTGTATGGTACCTTCTGGTACCATGGAAGTCCTTATGGAGGAAGCATTCAGGTCAGCTCCACCTAAAGGAAATGTCTGAAATGCATGGCTTCTTCATCAATGGAACTTACCTTCCATATCTAGGGGGCAAGCACGGGCAATAGCAATCCTATTATGTTTTAGAAGTTCCATGGATAACCCTGACTAGCATTTGAAAAGAGGGCTTCTCATGCATAGTGTTGAGGGTTTTATTAGGTGGTCTACGGCTCTTGAAGGGAATATTGCCAGCCCAAATGAGAACATTTCATTTAAAAATGTGTTTGTGTGTGTGGGGGGGCAGAGAGAGAGCAGACAGACAGACAGACAAACAGATAGACAGACACACACACACAGAGAGACAGAGAGAGAGAGAAAGAGAGACAGACAGAGACAGAGACAGAGAGAGCATGTATTTTATGTGTATTATAGGTATTTTAGGTAGATACTCAACAGTGTGACTCAACAAACTCCCTCACTGTTCTGGAACTCACCAGGCCGTCTAGGCTAGATGACCAGTAAGCCCCAGGGTTCTGCCTCTCCCTGCCTCCCCCATGCTGGAATCACAGGTATACACCACGGCAGCCAGCTTTTTCGACATGGATTCTAGTGCTTCAAAGGCAAGCGCTTTGTAGGGCCCACATCTCCTCGCCCCCGCACACAGGTTTTTCTTGTTACAGCACCAGAACTCCGCTGCCCCTGCAAAGTCCTTTTCCTACTCTTGGGTGTCCGTCCCTTCTTGACTTCAGTTCACTCCCAGGGTTGATGTCTGTGACTGGTCACAGGACACTGCAGCCAGAAGCACCTGGGAATCTTTGTTCTCCATGGGGATTTATGCTCAATAACTAAGTGGTCCGAACATATGTAAACCCAGCGCTCCCCAAAATTGAGATAAAGCCTGAGGTGCCACATGGACTCCAAACAAGACTCCCTTTGGCCAATCTCGTGATTGGGGGTTTGTCTTCCCCATCCAGCTTTTCCTTCCTCTTCCTCTCCCATTCACACTGATTTCCCTAGAGCAGGCCCTTAGGAACTCCTTGCATAAGTGGCCGCACCTACAGGTTCTGTTCCGGGAAAATCTGATGCAAGAAAATGCATAGAGCGTCTCTTCATTGGTAAGAACTCATATTTTAGGCTCATTTTAAAAGTCTATATATTTCTATTTTTTCCTTATGTATGTTGTATGTGTGAGTGCATATGTGCATATGTATGGGCACATGTCTCTGTGTAATGCTATAGGCTGATGTTAGGTATCTTCCTTGCCTCTCTTCCTTTTTATTCATTTGAGGTAAGGCCTCTCAATCAAACTCAGAGCTCGCAGATACAGAGAGTCTTGCTAGACAGCATGCTCTGGGGACTCCATCTCAGCTTTCTAAGGCTGGTGTTACAGGTGGGATGCCATGATTTAAGTGGAATCTGGAGATGCCCAACTCTGGTTTCTTGCTTGTGTGGCAAGCCTTTTAACTAACGAGCCATCTCCACAGCCTAAAGTCCACATTTTAAGTCCAAATGTACATACTATCTCGTTAAAGGCCACCTGATAGTTATCAGGTAATGTGATAAAAGGCACACAGTCAGACATTTCTTTTTAAGATTGACTTAAAGATTGGTCACCAAAAGAACACATAATCCAATAAAAAAAAATGGAGTACAGACCTAAACAGAGAACTCTCAACAGAGGAATCTAAAATGGCTGAAAGACACTAAAGGAAATGTTCAACATCCTTAGTCATTAGAGAAATGCAAATCAAAACAACTCTGAGATTCCATCTTACACCTGTAAGAATGGCCAAGATCAAAAACACTGATGACAACTTATGCTGGAGAGGTTGTGGGGTAAAGGGAACACTTCTGCATTGCTGGTGGGAATGCAAGCTGGTACAGCCCCTTTGGGTGTCAGTGTGGTGATTTCTCAGAAAATTAGGAAACAACCTTCCCCAAGACCCAGTAATACCACTTTTGGGTGTATATCCAAAGGATGCTCAATCATACCACAAAGACATGTGCTCAACTATGTTCATAGCAGCTTTGTTTGTTATAGCCAGAACCCGGAAAGAACCTTAAATGCCCCTCGACTAAAGAGTGGATAAGGAAGGAAAATGTGGTACATTTACACAATGGAGTACTACACAGCAGAAAAAATAATGACATCTTGAATTTTGCAGGCAAATGGATGGGTCTAGAAAACATCATTTTGAGTGAGGTAACCCAGACCCAGAAAGACAATTATCACAAGTACTCACTCATAGGTGGTTTTTAAACATAAAGCAAAGAAAGCCAGCCTACAAACCACAATCCCATAGACAACAATGCAGACACTAAGAGAGACATACATAGATCTAATCTACATGGGAAGTAGAAAAAGACAAAATCTCCTGCGTAAATTGGGAGCATGGCAACCTGGGGGAGGGTTGAAGGGGAGGGGAGAGTCAGGGAAGGGAACAGAGAAAAATGTAGAACTCAATAAAAATCAATAAAAAAGGAAAGAAAAAAGATTAATTATGTTGCTGTGTGTGTATCTGTGTGGGGGTGACAGTATGTGCATGTGAAAGCAACTGCCCTCCTAGGCCAGAGGAATCAGGTCCCCCTAGAGCTGTAGCTAAATGTGGTTATTAGCTTTCCAGTGGGGGAGCCGGGACTCGAACTCTGATCTCCTTCAAGAGCAGGATGTGTTCTTAACCTTTGAATCATCTCTCTAGCCCCAGAGATTACAAATTAAATGTCATCCTTTGCGCTCTTCCCAAGCACTGCTATTGTCAACCTTCTCACAAGAAGGTTCCAGTCATCTGTCTAGAGGCTGTGTTCTCGGTGTGGTAGCTCAAGAATGCTCTGCACATGGTCCCCCTCCCCCAACCCCTTCTTACTGACTCTCTTTAGTAGCTAAGCAAAGGAAAGTATTTCTTTCCTTCTCAGGTCGTAAGCCACCAACTCTATCTACTTCATTAAAACCTTTCCTGATAATCTCAGCACCTTGTTCTCTTTCCTGCTGCTGCTGCTGCTGCTGCTGCTGCGCACACACGTGCGCGCGCGTGTGTGTTTGTGTGTGTGTGTGTGTGCGTGCGCATGCACGTGTGATGTGTGTTCCCTGTTTCACCGCGCCAAGCCAGAGGCCTGAGAACATGGGTTTTCATTTGTACACGGTGCTCAGAACAGGGCTAGAACAAACCTGTCGAATTCATCCCTCATGGGGAAATGAAAGGCACAGAAGACTTTGATTCAAGCCAGGCAAATAGATCTTGTGCAAGCTTCACCCCATTCACAGGTCCAGGTACTTTTGCAAACAAGAGTTCAAATTCGCACCTGAAATGTAATTTCCCAGATTCCTTTAGCTACCTGCCCTGGGGTTCATATGAGGTTTTTTTTTTTTTTCCTAGCTCTATTGTTTGCAACTCAATCCCTTTCCTGTCTCTCTGAGATCTTGGAGTTTTCTCCAGTTCAAGGGTTTTGGTACTCCAGACGTCTAAGCAAGGCAGTTTATTAGGAAGCCTTCTGTTTACTCAAGTATACAGCAGGTCCCAGCTGGTCAGTCGGGTAAATGAGACTCCTTGACATTGTTCCAAGCATGGACTCTGTAAAATTTAATCACCGATACGGTAATGTGATACAGGACCATTTTTAAGAGAAGGTCAGAGTCCGTGCTAGTCTCCTGCAGAGAAAGACTACCTTCCCACCCTGGAGAAAGACATCCCTCTTCTGGGCCAAGCTTTCCAGCCGTGGCTTCCTCTCTGAGTCTGGGTTTCCACAGTGCCTCTTTCGCGTTTACTTGCTGTGGTTGCAGAAGTAACTGCGTCTAAATGCTGTTGGCCGTTGACCATTTGGGATTCAACCCTGAGTCTGGACCTTGTTATGTAGGCATTTTCAGAGCATTACAGCTCAGCTGTAAAAGTGCTTTGGCTTAAAGGGAAAACACAGCAGAAGCTGGCTAATCTAATCACATAATAACACTTGCCACCCCTTCCCAGCAAGACTTTCATTGGAAGACTCGAAATGAGGCTTTCTGAATGCAAAGGGACACATTCCACTGGGGACTGGGTCATCCCTGATGATCTCCAGTTTTGCTTATTAAAGCAGATGTCACCACATTGCTCCAACAGGGCACTGTCCTTTGGACACAGTCACCAAGGGTAGGCTCAGCTGCCCGAGAATCTCTCTGCGGCTCTCTGCTTGACAGTCTGTGTTCTGTCCTTTCTCAGACGTTTGATTTCTTCAGGATTCTGGGGACTCTTTTTCAGGAAATATTCTAAACGCATTCGAGATATGTGGATTTCTAAAATCCATATTTGATTATTTGGTTTTCTTATGACTTTGTCCACACATATTATAGTTATTTATCTGGTATGTATGTGTGAGCGTGTGCTATTCAGATAAATAACAATTCTAGTTATTTGTCTGGGCAGGTAAATATTGTGGGCACTTATATATTCCTCTCGTGGGCAAGGGGAGCTTTTAATACTCATATTAAAGTTTTTCTAATGATGCTGAAGTGATCTCCATTGCAAATACTAGTTGAACTTCATTTTCAATTGACTATTTTCTTATGCATGAAAACACTTAACTGTCTCTTAAAAAGAAAATTTAAAATAGCTTACTGCTATTTGTGAACTGTGAAGGGTCACCCTTAAAATTTCACTAACTCTGATTAGAAAATTTTTAAAGGGTAAACAATATTTTTTTAGATTAATGGTGGCAAAGGGTTCAATCCTTCATGGCGATCATGATAGTTCAGTTGAAATCTGTCTTTCTCTCTCTCTCTCTCTCTCTCTCTCTCTCTCTCTCTCTCTTCCCACACCTTCCCTTCCTCCTCCCTCTCTATATATTAGCTTTCTGTATAATGAAACATTTTACAGACCTTAGAAGACAACTCTCAATTACAAAACTAAGTAGAAATATAGATAGAAGATTGACAGCTTGCATACAGTTTACAAAAAAAAATGCCCACAAGTCTCTCAGTGAAGTGTTATCTGTTGGGTATAATGCTTTTGTCTGAACACAGCATAAACACTCTGTAAAACAGAACAAAATAATTTTGATCTAAAAATATATTAGTGGGGGACTGGTTATACAACTCAGCTGGTAGAGTGCTTGCCCGGTATATACAGCGTTTGGGTTCAGTTCCCAGCATGGCATAAACCAGTATGTAATCATAGCAACTGAGGAGTAGTTCAAGGTCATCTTTAGTAACAGATCAAGTCCAAGGCCAGTTTGGGTTGCACGAGACCCTGTTTCACATTTATGTATGGTGCTGGGAATACAGCCCAGTGTTGGAGAGCTTGCCTAGTGTGTCGTAAGTTCAGTCTCCAGTAACATACACACACACACACACACACACACACACACGCATGCATGCACACATACATATGCACACACACAGGCCTCCTGGAGGTGAGCCTCTCTGGCTAGTTGGGAATGGAGTCTGGAGGTGAGGTTTGTGAGGGGCCTTTTACAGATCTTAGAGCTGGTTCTGGTGACGTCCCAGTGATGCCTACTTGAAATTGCTGTCTAGCCAGCATTTCCTCCTTCATAAAAACAGACTTTGTGTTTCAAAATCAGGTAAGACGAAAGCTTGACTGATTGCTATTTTTGAAACATGTTTCTCAGAATAGCCAGAGTGATTGCTGCCTGTTCTCTCATTACCCCTAAGACAGCGTTTGTCAAAGATGGAAAGAATCCTGGATTTGCCTCAACTCACATTGTCCCGAGTATGTCAGTTTAATTTCACTCTTACAGATAAGAGGCCAGATCATCAGAGCCAAGGCTTTTCTTCAGGAAAAGGAGGGTCTTCTTAATATACAAATGGAACCATGAATTCTCCTGCTTGTAAACCAGGCATCACTAGCTACATACAGTACAGTAGGCTTTAGCAGCCACCCAGCATTCCAGATACTTTCTGATTGAGATCTTTATACATGCCTCCTGTGGGAAAGGATTTCCCCCCAAAGCAACAGAGCGACCTGTAGGGTCTGCATTAATTTCTCAGTTTGTTGAAACCTCCTTAAGATCATTGGCTAGGATCTCAGCCAATTCAGGAATTCTTGGGAGACTACAGAAAAAAAAAATCTGTTGTGAATTAAAAAATGTGAATTATATGTGAGATCCACGTCTCTGTCAGGCTGGAAACATTACAGTGACTTCCAGTAGCGTTCGGAAGGGCAGCCTTCACAGTGCTGATGAGGTTCATCCCCAGGTGGGCCCCGTGTGGCATCCTTGTCCACGCCTGCTTGTCTCTGCCCTGGTGCTCACCGCTGGCTCCCCCACCCCTACCTGCTGCAGTGAACACCGTTTCTCAGCTGATTCACCCCAGTTCAACCATTCCCTTATCTAGACAGACTCTGCTAATGTCACTTCCTCAAAGGTCCTCTGATCTCCGGTCAGAAGCTGGACTGAGGCTCTCGCAGTTCATGTGCTGAGGTCTTAACCCCTGCACCTTAAGATGTGGCTATATTTGGAGATAGGCTATTTAGAGAGGTTATTCACTAGAGTTCATTGGAATTGGGGTGCACACATACACACACAAAGATGCGCGCGCGCGCACACACACACACACACACACACACACACACACACGTGCATGCATGCACACAGGCATGGTCAAGTGAACCCACAATGAGAAGGCAACCGTATTGCAAGGAGATGGGCCTTTGAAGGAACCAAAGCAGACACTTCCGTCTTGGACTTGCAGTCTCCAGACCTGTGAGGCAATAGGTTTCTGTGGTTAAGCCACACAGTCTGTTATTCTGAGACGGCATCTCAGCCTTGACCCCACGCCATACTCGGCTTTATGTCTGTTCACAGCACCTGGTAATGTGGACCTATTTCTTTCTACCGTCAGTATCTTGTTTCCCCTCTACAAATCAAGGTCTTGACGCGCAATAGGTGCTCAATAAGTATCCGATTACAAATTACTAAATCGAAATGGCTCTCACACGCAGAATGATAACCTGTAGCTCAGCTCTCAAGACTACAGTGAGCTCTTTGAGAAGCAGAGGCACACAGATATTGAGGTCCTGTGTTTAGGTTAAATGAAGCAACTCTTTCTCTAGTTGGACAGTAAGACACTGAATGGTTGAGAACTGTCGGGCACCTCATAAACTACATTCAAATGAACCTAATAACTAGAGAGGCACTTTGGGGAAGCCGTGAATATGAAATCAATTCAAGAAGAGAAAATGTGCTTTTTTCTCACCTCCCCTGCTTTCATGGCCATTATATTATTTTCAGAATAATTATAGAAAAACACACCAAAAAGATGCTGATGTTAAAAAGCAGAGACACTTGAAAGTCTTTGAACACCTTACTAGCAATAATTTAACCAAATAAGATTAAAATTCCAGATCAAAGGTAGCAAAATTACAGGAGGGAAAAAGAAAAAAAGACCGCTGTGTGGCTTCTTGTTCCTACGTATTGATAAGACCATGCAAATGACTAGCGGCAGGAGAAGAACTTTCATTCCTAATCCCCACGGGGAGGAGCACTGATGTCACTGTCCTTGGAAATGCAGCTGGAAGATTCCATCACTCACAAACCGATTATTCAGGCAGCAGATAAACAATAGAGTAAAATGAATAATGGTACTAGAGGGTGGGGTTTCTCTGTTATGGGATATACTGGCAAATGCGTATTGACTGACTGCCACTATCCGAAGTTCTAGCTTGGTATTACATAAAAATCCAGCATTATATGCAAAAGGTGCTTGTGATGGACCCAGTCAAGCAAGGCTACATTAATGTGGGTGGTGAGCCCCTCTCATAGGAGCCTGAGCTAGGGCTGTGACCTTGACTGTGACCCTTATTGCAAAGTCCTTCCACAAGGTTAGTGTTTCATTAATGAAGAAGTGAATATCAAATTAAAGTAACCCTGTGGCAACTTTCCAGAAGGCTAACACCAGTAGCTCCATTTCTCCAGTGGTCTAGGAGCAGTGAATTTGAAGCTGTTAAAATCTTTAAGAGGGCTTTGGTCAGCAAGGTTTGAAATATGGGGTTGGAGGACCTGGTTCATAGATGTCCAACCCAACAATTCAGAGACACTTTACCTCCACCCTAAAGTGATATCTGTTATCTAACGTGTCTGCCCAGCATGTTGCCCCCTCCTTCAGGTAGCGACACTTCAATTTTCCTTTCTACACTCTTGGCTCACATAGCGAAGGTGGAGCTGACCCCCTTCCTATCCTCAAGAACAAAGAGGGACAAACAGCACAGGCTAAGTCAGTCCATGATACCTCTCCATTTGACCACAGTGATTGATCCAAGACAGGCGCACTAAGAATTCAGTGCCAGGGCTCATATGGGACTTAGTGGAGGGAGCCCTCTCTTTCCAGATATTAGACTTTGAGTTATAAGCCTCATGCTACTCTGCTAAACATGTTAGCAGAGATGTAAGCCAACTCTAGGGTGTGTGTGTGTGTGTGTGTGTATGTGTGTGCGCGTGCATGCGTGCGTGTAAGTGGAAGGGACACAGCATTTTGTCTCTTGGGTACAGCTGTACCTGCAACCCAAGCCTCTTGATCCTGTTAGTCACACCACCATCACACCCTTGCTTCAGCCGGCATCAGCTGATCTGGCACAGTGTGCTGCAGAGTGATTTGAATGACCGAGCAATGCGGAGCAAGCGTCCCTTTAGCTTGTATCTCAGTACACGATGAAAGTAGCTGTTGATAAAAAGAAGTAGAGATCTGTGCACAACCCCACAACTGGAAAAGCTACCTTGCCTCTGTGTACCGGAGTCTCCAAATCTCTAAGATGGGAATAATCGTTCAAACCTGACTTAGGGTGTTACTGAGAGAATTAAATAAGCCAACACATGAAAACAGACTCAATTGTTATCCACTACTTATGCCAAGGCTGGAGTTCTTTGTGTGCCCGGGTATGCCTGTGAGTTCGTGTGAGTGCCTATGTATATGTGCTGATCACGTGCATATGTGTGGACTTGAATGCGGAGGCCTGAGGACAACCTCAAGGCTCCTTCCTCAATTGCTGGTCGCCTAGTTATTTTGAGACAGGGTCCTCACTGGACTAGAACTCACCAAGAAGGTCAGGTTAGCTGGACAGTGAGCTCCAGGGATCTGCCTGTCTGCCTCCCCAGCACTGGGTTCACAAGACGGGCCAACAGACCTGGTTTCAAAGCCAGGGTTTTGTTGCTCTACATGAGGGTGCTACAGAGGCACCAGCTTCACATTGGAACCAAGGTGAAATGTCACCAATAATTATTTCTGTTCATCATCGGATAAACTGATTCTTTATTCTGTGTTTAAAAAGGAAACCCGTAGACAAGAGTCAGTTCGGGCATGACAGCTGAATTCTAGGCAGCAGCAATGGTGGATAAAGCAGAGACTCTGGGGTGGGAGAGACGATATCCCTTCTTACAGAAAGCTCCCGGGGCCCTGGGTCCTGCCTGCACTTGCAGAAGCAAAGTTTCCTTCACTAGGGAGCTGAGTATTTTTAGGACTGGAAGGAGAAGGATAATGGCGGCTTTAGCTCCAATCTTAAGGCTGGTGAGAGAAAATAGCAGTGTTGGTAATTTCTGCTTCCTGTTTAAGCGCTTCAGCGAAGCTCCTACCCCTGTATTAAACAGGGAAGTGGAGAAATCTGGTTCACATGCCAGAGTCAGATACACAGGCCCACTTGGTCAGAGATTCCCATGGAGTTTTCTAAGAGGGAAACCAGGGAACTGGACCAAACTGCAATGTAAGACTCTCCTGGTATGGAAAAGGGCAGGGCGGGAGGGCAATAAGTTTAACTTCCTTCAGAGACACTCTGAGCCTTTCCCCTTTAAACCCCTTTCTCCTTCACTTCCTCCTCCACCCCCATTTTCCACTGTGGTAAAAGATGACATAGAATTTGCTACTGTAATCAGGTTTTAGCATATATATGAATGGTACCGAATATATATTATTGCCATTAACCATTTCCACAAGTTTTCCATTGTCTCCAGTTGGAACACCATACCTATAAAAACCACCCAGAATGACAACCACCATTTTGTTCTCCCTGTCTGTGGATTTGGTGGGTCTAAGAAGCTGACAGCGAAGAAATTCTACAGCATTAGATAGTCCATGACTGACCTGTTCAACAGCCTGAAGCCTTCCATGTTTGTCAAACAATTCCTTCCTTTCTACACCAAATAACACTCTGTTGTGTATAGTAACCCTTTCCTTTGTCCATTCATCTGTTGACAGAAACCTAGATGATAGTTTTTTCAAGGGTTGAGTGTTCCCCAAATCCTACTGTAGTCAGAGGCTTGGTCCCTACAGTGGCCTCGTGGAAAGTTGTGTAACCTTTGGGAAATGGGATCTAGCGGTCCTTAGACCATTGGAGATGTGAGCAGCACTCATCCACCCATTGTGTGTGCGTGTGTGTGTGTGTGCATGTGTGTGTGCGTGCGTGTGCGTGCGTGCGTGTGTGTGTGTGCGTGTGTAAGTACAGTGCCTATGGAGACCATAAGGGGGTATTAGATCTCCCATGGAGCTGGAGTTATAGGCAGCAATGAGCTACCCAACACCTCTGCTGGGAACGGAACTTAGGCCTCCACAAGGGCAGTAACCGCTGAACCATCTCTGGAGCCTTTTGTTCTTTTTACAAACTGTTTAGTGTTTTATTAAGTTGTTGAATAGATATTTTACCATATTTTCTCTTGTTCCAAGAGTTGCTTTTTCACTGTGCAGTGTTCTTTCATTTCCAGAGCTTTAATTAATTAATTATATCAAATTACGAGATGTATTCATTTTGTGCATGAGTGTTTGGCCTGCATATATGTATGCTCACCTCATTATGTATGGTTGGTGACCTCTGAGAACAGGAGAGGACGTCAGATCCCTGGAACCGGAGGAGAGGTGACTGCGTTGCCATGTAGGTGCTGGGAATAGAACCCAAGTCCTGGGAAAGAGCTAAAACTCTTAACTGTGGGGCCATCTCTCCAGCCCGTATTCTTCTTCTAAGACAAGGCTGGCTTCAGCGTCTGCTTCTCCTGCCTCAACTTCTCAGTGCCGGCAGTACAATACAGAAGAGAGCCACCATGCTTGGCAGAGGTCTGACATTCTGATATAGTCCAGTTTTCTTTTGTTGCCTATGCTTTTGCTGCCACAGCCAAGAAGTTATGACCAAAGGAAACATCATGAGGGCTTCTTCCTTATTTTCTTCTAAGACATTTATAGTTTCAGCTCTTTTGAGTGACTTTTACATACAAGAAACAGAAGGATCCAACTTTTTTTGTGTGTGGACAAACAGTTTTCCAAGTACCATTTGCAAGGCTTGGGGAGGGATGCTCCCCTGCAGCTACGGACTTAAACCGCTCCTTCCCAGCTCTTTCAGTGTTTGCTTCATGTGTGCTGAAAGCGAGTGACTAAGTGCACACATTTAGGACCAGTGCCCCCCCCACCTGCTTTTTATTGAAAATAGATTTTTTTCCTCACATAATATATTCTGATTACAGTTTCTTTTCTCTCTCTCTATTCCTCCCATTTCCTGGTCACCTCCCCTCCCATCTTGATCTACACCCTTTCTGTCTCTCATTAGAAAAAAACCCCAACTACTACAGGATAGTATATGTATGTATATATGTGTGTGCATGTATACATACATATACATACATACACACTATAGACATGTATGTTTATACTCTATGTACATATATATGTATACACAGGAACTGACATAGAAACAGAGACCCACTGTTTCACACACGCGGGAATCCTATGAAAACACTGAACTGGAAGGCACAATATGTCCACAAAGGACCGGAAGGGTAAAAAGAGAGAAGAAAATATAGATAAATACTGAAACATGTCTGCGTCTCTGGGAAGAAGTCTATGTGATCACGCTGGATGATCTTTTGATGTGTTCTTGGATTTGGACTGTGAGTATTTTATTAAGAATTTTTGCATCTATGTTCATAAGGTAAATTAGTCTGTAATTCTCTTTCTTTGTTGAGTCTTTATGGGTTTGGGTATCAGGGTAATCGTGGCCTCATAAAACAAATTGGCCATGTTCCTTCTGTTTCTATTTTGTGTGATAATTTGAGGAGTATTGGCATTAACTCTTCTTTGAGAGTCTGGTAGAATTCCATGCTAAAACCATCTGGCCCTGTTTTTTTGTTTTGTTTGGGAGACTTTTAGTGACTGCTTCTATTTCACTAGGAATTATAGGTCTGTTTATATTGCTTATCTGATCTTGATTTAACTCTGCAGATGGTATGCTTCAAGGAAATTAGCCATTTCTTTCAGATTTTCCAAATTGGTGATTTACAGGTTTTTAAAGTATGTCTTCACGATTCTCTGGATTTCCTTGGTGTCTGTTGTTATGCCCTCTTTTCATCCCTCATTAGCCTAGATATTCTCTCTGTGTATTTTAATTAATTTGGTAAGCACTTGTCAATCTTACTGCTTTTTTCTCAAGAGCCAAATATGTTTGATTTTTATATTGTTTGTTTGTATTTTATTGACTTCAACCTTGATTTTGATTTTTTCTTGCCATCTACTCCTCTTGGGTGTGATTTCTCCTTTTTGTTCTAGAGCTTTCAGATGTGCTGTTAAGTTGCTAGGATTTTATTTCTCTTTTTTTTGTGTGTGTGTGTGTGTGGGGGCACTTAGTACTGTGAACTTGCCTCTTAGCACAGCTTTCATTGTGCCCCATAAGTTTGGATACGATGTGCATTCATTTTCATTCAATTCTAGAAAGCCTTTCTTTCTTGACCCAGTTTTTATTCAGTAGTGAATTGTTGAGTTTCCATGAGTCTGTAAGCTTTCTACTGTTTCTGATATCCAGTTTTAATCCATGGTGGCCAGATAGAATGCAGGGTAATTTTTCAATTTCTTTGTATCTGTTGAGACTTGCTTTGTGTCTAAATATATGGTCAGTTTTGGAGAAGGTTCCATGAAGTGCTGAGAAGAAGGTATATTCTGGTTTTGGGTGAAATGTTCTGTAAATATCTGTTAGGTTCATTCAGTTTTTAATGTCAGTTAGCTCCAGCATTCCTCTGTTTGACTTTTTTCTAGATGACTTGTCTGTTGCCAAGAGTTGAGTATTGAAGTCCCTCACTATCATTTCGTGAGGGCCAACACGTAATTTTAGCTGTTGTAGCATTTCTTTTACAAACTTGGGTGCCCTTGGGTTTGGTGCATAGATGCTAAGAACTGCAGAGAGATGGATCTTTTCCTTTGGGGGGGGGTATGTAGTATACGCTGTCTCTTCTGATTCATTTGGGTTGAAGTCTATTTTGTCAGATCTTAAAATGTCGTGTTTCTTAGATCTATTTTCTTGGACTATCTTTTTCCATCATTTTATCCTTAGGTGATACCTGTCCTTAATGTTAAGGTGTGTTTCTTGGGTACAACAAAAGGGTGGATCCTGTTTTTGCATCCATTTCTGCTCCATCTGTGTCTTTTTGTTGGGGAATTGAGATTGTTGATATTGAGAGATATCAATGAGTTGTGTTTGTTGATCCCTGTTATTTAGTAGTAGTAGTTGGTGGTAGTGGGTTGTGGTGGTGGTGGTGGTGGTGTGTGTGTGTGTGTGTGTGTGTGTGTGTGTGTGTGTGTGTTTGCTTTTATTTTGAATTGCTGATCTGGGATTATTTGTTCCTACTATTTTCTTGTGTGGGGGCAATTTCTTTAGGTTGGAGTTTTCCTTCCCAAACCCTCTGTAGGTTGGATTTGTAGACTGATATTGTTTACATTTTATTTTAGTATGAAATGCCTTACTTTCTCCATCTATTGTGATTGAATTTTTGCCTGGTATAGTAGTCAGGGCTGGCGTCTGCAGTCTCGTAGATTCTGTAGAACATCCAGGTCCTCTGGCATTTAATAATAATATTAATAATAATAACCTTGCTTTTTATGTTGTTTTTCCTCTGGCAGCTTTTAATATTCTAAATTTGTTCTGTATATTTGGTGCTTTCATTGTTATGATCTGGAAGGAGTTTCTTTTTTTTGCACATCCCATATGGTGTTCTGTAAGCTTTTTGTACCTTCATAGGTATCTCCTTCTTTAGGTTAGGGAAATTTTCTTTTATGATTTTTTGAAAATATTTTCTGTGCCTTTGACCTAGGTTTCTCCTACTTCCTCTATTTCTATTATTCTTAGATTTGATCTTTTCAGAGTGGTCCAGATTTCCTGGATGTTATGTGCCATGATTTTAAAAAATTAACATTTTCATTGATTGAGATATCCATGTCTTCTATCATGTCTTCAATGCCTAAGATTCTCTCTTACACCTCTCATATTCTGTTGGTGAGGGTTGCTACTAAAATTTCTGCTCTAATTTTTAATGTTTTCATTTTCAGATTTATATCACTTTGGGTTTTTTTTAATTGATTCTATTTCCACTTTCAGGTCTTGAATTGTTTTATTCATTTCCTTTCGTTGCTTATTAATGTTTCCATAGGATTTTAAAGGGGTTTATTAATTTCTTTCTTAGGGACATCTATCATATCCATAGAGGCTATTTTAAGGTCTTTGTCTTGTCTGTCAGCCGTGTTACAATCCCCAGGGCCTGCTGTGGTAGCTTTGCTGAGCTCTGGTGAACACATTGTCCTGGCTGTTATTGACCTTGTTTTTGTGCTGGTGTTTAAGCATCTGGGTTTGTGAATAGTGTAGTTCTAGGTGCTGATGTCCAGTCTTCTCTTTGTTGACTGGGTGCTTTGGTCCTCAGTTTCTGTGGCCATCTCTGGTTCTTAGGAGGGTGCAGTGGTCGTATGTTGCCTGTATGGTCACTGGGGTTTTAGGTAAATGTGTTTCTAGGTATTGGGAGATGACACTTAGGAATAGGTAAGGGCTGGGGGTGATGCCGAAGGGGCCCGCAGGTTGGAAGAAAGCAGGGTGTTCTACCAGTATTTGCTCAGTTCCCTGGGAGAGGGAGCAGAGAGTGAGGAGAGGCCACAACTGGTGGTCTGGGGCAGAGCTGTGATGAGCCTGAGGATTTGGTTTGGTGAGGGAGAGGGAAAGGTCTGCAGTTTGCCTACCTGCTTACCCGGCTGGAGTGTCTGCAGGTTACCGGGGAATGCCCGATGGGTTTGAGAGCTGCAGTACAGTGATGAGTCCGAGTCCGGGAAGGAAGATTGGAGGGGAGATCTGAGTGATGCACTAGAGGGAGGGGCGGAGAGGGATGGTCCACCACAGTGCTGAGACTGGGGCATTGAATCTGGGGGAGAGGTGGAGCTCTGCAGTCAGCTTCTCTGATCCCCTGGTCAGAGTCTGTGGCTCTCTGTCTCTGTCTCTCTGTCTCTCTCTCTCTCTCTCTCTCTCTCTCTCTCTCTCTCTCTCTCTCACACACACACACACACACACACACACACACACACACACACACAACTCAATCCTTTCACCATTGGGAATTGGCCCTTACCATCTCTGCTGTTTGTCTTGGTTAGGAAGTACCCTTTGGTATAAACCAGCCTCTTCAATTTTCTTATTGTTATTAATATTGGGACAATCCTCCTCCATTTCCTTATTTTAACCTGCTCATTATATTGACTTTCTTGTCAATAAGATCTAGTTGAATCTTGCTTTCTTATGCGGACACTCTCTGGCTTTTAATGAAAGTTTTTTTATAGCATGTGGTTACTGCCGTGGTGGCGTGGTGGGATTGGAGTCTACCTTCTTACTCTTTTGTTTTCTACTTGGTCATCTGTTATTACCTTTCTTCTCTTCTCTTTTCTTCTCTTTTTTCTTCTGGTGTGTGTGTGTGTGTGTGTGTGTGCGCGCATGGCACATATGTAGAGGTCATAGGACATCTCCTGGGTCCTTCTTTTTTTTGAAGCAGGGTCTCATGCAGCCCAGGCTGGCCTCAAACTCACCGTGTAGCCAAGAATGCCCAATTTCTGGGATTACAGATGTGTGCCACCACACCTGGTTTCTATAGTGCTGGGATCGAGCCTCTGGCTAGTGTGTGTTGGGCAAGCACTCCACCGACTGAGCTGTATCTCCAGCTGTAACTTAATTTTACAATAGTGTCTTTTCCTTTCTCCTCATGAGCCCTTTATGCAATTGTCATACTTTTTATTTCTTCATATATAACACACCCCATAATACACCATTATCTTTTCTATAAATAATTATTCATTACATAATTCTGCTTTTCTGTTTTTTGAGACAGGGTATCATGTAGCCCAGGATATCCTCAGATCTGCTATGTAGCCAAGGATGACTTTGACCTTCTGATCCTCCTGTCTCCATCTTACTAAATAAAAAGTTTAATTTAGTATTTTAATAATTTTATAATTTACTTCATCATTTTTAGTGTTATCCAGTGTAGGTCCAAGTTTCAACCTGCTATCATTTCTCTTTAAGAAAACATTCTTCTGGTAGAAGTTTCTGGATGAATGTGGCATTATTGTCCATTTTTGAAGGCTACTTTTTGCTGTGTACGTATTAGTCCATTTTTCATTACTATAATGAGAAACCCAAGATGGCTGAACTTGATATAGAAAGGAGCTTTATTTACTTAGTTCAAGGATTTTGAGCCTGATGTCCCACACTAAGTGGCCTCTCATGAGGATATAATGAAAGGAGGGGTCATGGGGAGACAGAGACCACATAGGAGACTGGGGAGTAATTCAGAGGTCACAACCAATGCTATATAACAAATGCTCTCCCAAAACTTACTTTGAGTCCCAGAAGCTTGTCACCTCTTCCGAGGGAAGGTGCCCCAGAACTTAAGGTTCTCCCCACCAGGTCAGGCCCATTACACATCCAAACCACCTCTCAACACTCCCATGCTAAAGACTGAGGATTCAGTATGTGAACTTGAGGGACATTCTCTCATATATCCAAACCACAGCAATAGAAATCAAGTTCGACAAACTTTCTTTTAATGTGTATGTATGTATGTATATATGTATGTATATATGTATGTATGTATGTATGTATATATGTATATATGTATGTATGTATGTATGTATGTATATATGTATGTATGTATGTAAGTTTGCCATGTGTATATAGGTGCTTACAGAGGCCAGATGCATGTTGGGATTCCTTGGAACTGGCGTATCTTAGTTAGGGTTTCTATTGCTATGAAGAGACACCATGACCTCGGCAACTCTTATAAAGGAAAATCATTTAATTGGGGTAGCTTAGAGTTCAGAGGTTCAGTCCATTATCATCATGAAGGGACACAGAGACATGCAGGCAGATGGGGTGCTGAGAATTTTACATCTTTAATCTGCAGGGAACCGGAAGTGAACTGAGACACTGGGTGTGTCTTGATCATATAGGAGATCTCAAAGCCCGCCTCCAAAAAGGCCATACCTATTCCAACAGGCCACACCTTCAAATAGTGCACTCCTAATGAGTTTATGGGGGCCAATTACATTCAAGTTACCACATGAAGTTACAGGCCTCTATCAAAGCTGTTAATCTATACCTCTTCAATTTAGCTTCAGGCAGAATTTTTGGACAAGGGCAAAAAGCAGTCATATTCTTTGCCAAAATATCACAAGAACAAGATCTCTAGGCCACATATTAATGTTCTCCTGTGAAACCTTTAGAACCAGGCACCCACAGGCACCCTCAATGCCACTGTCTGCCATGCTCCTACATACCTGAACACACACACACACACACACACACCTGAACACATACCCATACACACACACACCAGAACATGTAACACCTGAACACAATACATACATGAGTCCATATATATATATCTGAAAGCATCACACACACTTATTATATATACACACACACCTGAAAACATGCATATATACATGCATACACACATCTGGACATATACATCACACATTTGAATGCATACACACACGGAAAAGCAAAACAAAACAAGACTGAATGAAAATTCCAGTAATAAAATATCAAACTGAAATAAGAATATTTCCATCAGAAAAGGACATTGAAGACTAGATGCCAACTCCTATATAGAAATTAGGTTAAAAAAAGAACAAAACAAAACTAAGGATTGTCCCCAAATAAACTATAATTTTTATTCTGTTAGGCTCGTGCTGTGGGAACCAAAGACAAAATTCAATAAAGAAATGAACTTCTTGCCCCATGAAACCAATACTCACTGGGCAAGTCTGTGAGGGGTTGTCTTGACTGCTTAGTAACGCATGAGGGCTCAGCTCACCATGGGTGGTACCATTCCCTAGGTAAGTGGTCCTGAACTCCATAAAGGCACAAGTTGAGTATAAGCCAGCTGTGAACCAAGCAGCAAGTAGTCAACCTCAGTGGTGTCTGCTGTCCTGCTTTGGCTGTGAAGTGAGTTCCTTCATTCGAGCAGATGCTATGGGGGCGAGCACGCAGGCCTGCCTTCTGCCTTCTGCCTTGAGTTCCTGCCTCGGTGATGAGTGCCATCTCTCAAAGGTGGGCTGCCATATGGAATAGTGAGCTGAAATTAACCCTTTCCTTCCTTAAGTTGCTTATGGTCAGAACGTTTTATCACAGCCACAGAAACGAAACTGGAACAGCGATTTTGCAGCTCCCCCTCAGCCATGCATCCCACTTCACAGATCCAATGACTTCTTGCCCTCTTTTTCTTCTCAGATGGCCCACATCTTGCAAGCCTGTGTTTGGACTTGGTTTTCTTTGCATAATTCAAAGCCATGCCAAATCCAGTTGTCCTGCTACCACCAAAGACAGTTCTGAAACCAAATACAAGATGGTATCTGGTGTGGTCGTACACAACACCTACCCCCCCCCCCCTCCACCACCAAAATCCTGTCTTAGGCGCTGTTGTCTTCCTCTGGTGAAAGACATCGCCAACCATTTGTTTCTTCTGAAGTAAACAGTTGTGTGTGAACTCTCTGGTCCAGATTGTTACTGTGTCATTCACGATGGTAGCAGATCCTCAAGCAGCCAAGGAGCTGGCCAGGTTCTTAATCACTCGACTCTACGTCAGTCGCTTGATTTATGCTGAGGTTATATTCCCGAGAAGTGCCAGTTAATTCAAAAGCATGTACAGCGAAATGATTTTTATCACGAGGAATGAAGAGAAAGCAAAGCAAAAGAAATGCTCTTGTCGGCTGCAGAGGACTCCAGTCATGTAAATGGTTTTGCCATATTGCATTAATGTGAGCAGTAAATAAACAGCTTATGGGGAAAATGGAATATATTAAAATTTATTCATGGAATAACGAGGCAAAAATAGCCACAAATGGATGGAGTGCTGGCCAGCGTGGTCTGCAAACACTGGTACATGGGTCTCCACTTGCTGCATTTAGAATTCTAATGTATGAGGTTTCACATCAGATTAGTGGCATTCCCAACCAAACAGCCATTATTCCTCGTGGTCCTGATTGAACTTGTCCATAGCCCTTTCACAAGGGCGAAACATAGAGCCAATCCTGCGATAATAATAATAAAGAATAAATATTGGCAGTTATGTGCCGACTTTGCCCTACACACATGAACTTATCCGCTCGACGTGTGCTTGTATTTTCTCCATCTTAAGGGTCAGGACCAAAGTGCTAGGGGACGGAATAACTTCATGTGATGTCAGCTTGGTTGGCCCAACTCTCAGATATTTCTGAGGATGTTTTTGAACATTTGGATGTTTCTGCAAAGGTGTGTGTGTGTGTGTGTGTGTGTGTGTGTGTGTGTGTGTGTGTGTGTGATTGTCCACACTGACATGCATGTGCAGAGGCCTGAGGAGGTCCGTGTTCCCTGCCCTAACCCTTTCCCCCGTCTTACCTTTAGACAGGGTCTCTCAGTGAACCCGGAGCTATGCTAGCAGCCAGCAAGCCCAGCGAGCCTTTTGTCATCGGCCCCACTCAATGCTACAATGACAGGTACAGGCAGCCACACCCCGCTTTTGATGTGGATACCAGGATATGAAGTCAGGGTCTCACACTCATCCACTGCATCGTATTCCCAGGCCCCTGGGTTGTTTCTCTACAAAGAAGATTTGGGGGTTCCTGGATTTCCAGCACTCAGGGGACTGAGGCAGGAGGATTGCTTTGAGTACAAGGGCAGCATGGGCTATCGAGCTAGTGCCTGGCCAACCAAAGCAAGACCCTGCCCCCTCCCTCCAAAGAAAGGAAAATGTATACATAAATGAGTAGGCTTTTGAGCAAAGCAGACGACTTTCCGTAGAGTGGGTGGGCTTCTTGCAGTTAGCGGAGTGCTTGACTAGAACAAGAGGATCACCCGCCCCCGAAGAAGAGGGGGTTCCGTCTTCAGAACTCGCTCAGCAGCACTGGCTCTTCCTGGCTCGGCTCGACAGAAGCCTGACTTCCAGCTTCAGCCGCAACTGCTTTCTGGGTCTTCAGCCTCCCAACGCTGCCCTGGCCGATCAGATTTTAGACTTACTAAGCCCAACAATTGGGTGACCCAATTCTTTCAACATTTTGTGTGTGTGTGTGCACGTGTGTACTTGCACACCATGGCATGCTTGTGGAGATCAGAGGACAACTGGTGGCAGCCAGTTCTCTGCTACTACCATATGGGTCCCAGGGATCTAACTGAACCATAGATAGATAGATAGATAGATAGATAGATAGATAGATAGATAGATAGATAGATAGAGATAGAGATATATACCAAGGAAGAGTTTTTTATTTTATTTTATTATTTACTATATGCTTTATATCTTTGTATATATATATATAAAAACTTAAAACATATGCATATTATTTACTTAATGTATTTATAAGGCTTACAGGTATTTAATTTATATATGCTATACATAATTTATATAGAGAAATATATAAATAAATATATATAGAAATATACAAATAAATATATCCTTCCTGATAACACATGTCTGTGATTACATAGTCACTAAATAGTAGACTCATCTTAAATCTTATAGAGCAGTGCAGGAATTCATCCTTCTGATGTGTGCCATCCTAGCTTTTACGAGGGTGGTAGGTTGTGTCCAGTCGGAGACCGACAGCTTTTCCCATTTCTTTATAGCAACTGACCATATTGGCTAAGGTAGACAATATAATATGTCTAAAGAGTCAGTTTCCCAAGCAAACAAATCCCAAAGGTCAAAGGCTCACTGCGTGGAAAATTTAGTCCTTCCACATGTGTATGTGACGGAAAAATCCCGTTTACCTGGCAACAACATCCTCCGTACCATTCAGGACTGAGGCTGCTGGAGTCCTGCCGTCACACGTAGCTTCCGACCGCCCAGGGACTTGACCACAGTGTAGCCAGCCAGAAGGCAAAGGGGCATTGTGGATTACGCACATGACACTGCGGCACTCTTCTGTGTGTATGTATGTTGGTGTGGGTGACAGCTGCGGCACTCTTCTGTGCATATGTATCTATGGTGATGTAGGTGACGGCTGCACACGCACTGTAGGTGCGTGCCCGTGGAAGCCAGAGGATGTTGATGCCTTCCTCAAGTGTTCTCCACTTTACACTTGTGAGGCGGGGTCGCTTACTGTACTTGGAGCTTTCTGAGTCAGCGAGACTAGACAATGAGCCCAGGCCTGTGCCCTGTGACCCACTTTTTATATAGCTGCAGGGGATAAAGTCAGCAAGTACTCTCCCAACCAAGCCATGTCCCAACCAAGCCATGATGTCCCCAACCCTGCTGGAAGCCTTTGTACTCAGTGGAGGGACTGGTTCAGGAACAGGGGCTGAGAGGACTACTCTGAAATTACTCATGGGTGTTTATGTGAAAAGTTTTCCATTTTTCTTTCATTTTATTTCAAATTTCTTAAATTAACAAAGTCTAAAGTGAGGAAGAAGTTGGTGGCTTTGCTGTTGTTGTTGGCTGAGCTGTTCCACCGTAGCTACCAAGAGAGGAGTTTGGAGACAAACCTGGAGTCTGATTGTGGAAGGCCTTGGATGTTAGGACAGAGCTCAGGCCTGCGAGATCTCTCATCTTCTCCCTTTTTCTCTGACCTAACAGTTGGAGATTCTGCACGCCTGCCCTTAAGTTTACCTGACACACTGTTAAATCAACACTGTTGTGGGCATGACGCCCAGTGGTCTGCCTCCAGACCCCTCCTCAGTTACTACAGGGCCCTTCCGCGTGAGTGAGTAGTTATTACTAGTTAACGGAGCTCATTCTCCTCCCTGTCCTTGGTTAAGACACCTGACCCTGCTGGGATCCAGCCTCTGAGTGCGCTGGGCTGCAGGGCAGCCCCTGATGCTGGGTGACCTGAGCAGGTAATGCGGTTCCTAAGAACTCAGTGCTCACACTTTAAAGTCACAATAAGAAAGGTGTGGTGGTGCTTCCTCTGAACATCCCCGCGCGGGAAGCACAAGGCTAGAACCAAGGGGCGGGGCTCGGAGGAAAATAACTGGGAGAAAGCTCCCGAGACTTCGACTTGGAAAGGACCCGGCGGCAGACGATTTTCTCCAACATAATGGGCTGAAAAACTACATCTCTGTAAAAATCAAGAAAAGCCTAACCGAGTGCAGCTGCCGTCCCCCCATAATTAGATCTGGAGGATTATGACCGAGATGGATGGAAGGTATCAGATGGCCACAGCCAGGAACACTTGCCGCCCCTGTCTGACTACACCACTAGACACTGGAGTTCTTAGCAGACCCACATATGTTTGTTTTTAATTAAAATGTGCTGAATGAACCGTTAGCTGCTGGGAAATAATGAAGAAAAGCAACACATGACAAATCGGCTAATTGACAGCCCCAAACACTCCATTTTATACCCCTCAGTTATGTTAATGGAGCTTTCCAATATGTTCTGCTTGAAATAATAATTACACAGACACAGTTACATAATAATCTAAGAGGTAGATAAAAAAATATATAAATAACAACAGCAGCAAAACCCACAAGTGGGTCAAAGGATTACAAATTCATTCTCTCAGGCTTTAGCCCAGTGAGTATTTGTGGAGGGCTGGCTGCTTATTAAAGCCCCGGCTGTCGTGGACTAACGCCTGGGAGGAGGTCACCCCAGGGTTTTCAGATACACGTTGTTGCGTAAGGTCACATGTTCTGTCTGTGTGGAGGAGCCACGCGGAACACATCTCCGACTGAGTGGTGGCACAGACTAGAAACGGCCTCTTCAAAGGGAGACAATGCTGTTCTAAGCCCTTTGAAAAGCGAGCTTATGTGAAGGCGGAGAACCTGGCCAAGCATTCACACACCACATTTCAGTGCATGGAAAACTAGCCCAGTTGCCTGAAGGATGTGTCCTGGGGCTGTGGACACGATGCAAGGTCAAAGGGCAGTCATTCTCCTAGTGCACCGTAAACATGGGGCTTACTGGGAGTCTGCCAAGGATCATGGCAGAGTTTCAGCCATGAGATAAACAGAATTCTGGCCAAAAATGGGAATGATGGCAACTGTCAAGTGTCTTTGGATGTTTTGTGGAGATTAATTCCTTGGCTGAGTGGAATGGTGGGGGATAATTCAGTCATTGAGCAGCCCTGCCCTTCGCTGGCGGCCCAGGCTATCAATGGGGTAAATGAACTCTCATGGTTTTGGGGTTTATTTACAACCAAATGGCAAAGCCTCCATCTCATCCATATTCAATCAGAGAAAACTGTGGCTCATCCAAGACAAGACGGGAGCCAAATTTGGGGCAAGGCGAAGGGTGACATCATCTGAAAGGGCTGGAAATGTGTAAATTTGAATATCATCTGTATATAAGTGATAATTAAAGCTGTGAGACTCAATACGTGCCAAGAGAGAAAGTCAATAAAAACGCAGAACAACAGTGTCCCTGGCCACATGTTACTTCTGAAAGAGATTTTTTTTTTTAAGTTGTGGAGGCATGATTTTTTTCCCCTGCTCAATGATTTCAAAACCAGACCATAAACCATTTTCAAGGAGCTTCAAGCCCTCTGCAGACACTCTGAATTGTCAGAATGTTGAGCAAGATAGATGGCTTTTCTGTAAGATTTGTATCCCAAGGATGTGGGAAGCCAATCCTTTTAGTTTGGAGAAGACCTCTTCCCTGTAGAGAGATCGCTGCAGCAAATAATATTAAGAGAATCACCATTTCAAGCTGACACCAGCTTTTCCTTTCCAAGGCTGGAGTCAAATTTGGGAGGAAGCCCAGGAGGCTCTCACCTGGATACGGCAAACCTCCAATCGCACCAAAAAGAAACCAGCTGGATTCTAAGCTCCGAGTGAAGGCATCTTCAGTGGGATAAAAAGGTGAAACCCGAGTCCCCTGAAATGAAGACAAGCTCATGAAGAATTCTTCATGGTGGAAAGGTAGTTTTTCTCCCTCTCCCTCCTCTAGAGCCGTGGCCATGACCTCTCCAGGGTCATATATCAGATATCCTGCTAAACAGATGTATGTTTTATGATTCATAACAGAAGGAAAATTGCAGCTATAAAGTAGTAGAAAATAATGGTATGGTTGGGGGTAACCATCACATGAGCATTGTTAGGAAGGTTGAGAACCACAACGAGGGACCGATTTGGGATTCATTTGGGGTTTGACCTTTCTTGTCCATAGAAGACTCATAAAAACAGGCAAGGTCCTCGGGAGCAGGTTGAGCACAGAAGGATCTTACCCTCTGTGGTTATACTGTAGACCTAACCTTCCCATACCTTAGCATTTAGCTGATTTTGGAAATGGGATGTTTGAAGAGGTGAGAATGGGGTCTCTAGGATGGGATCTAAACAAATTCAGATAGGGCTCTTATTGGAAGAGAAAACTGAGACACAGATACGGATAGGGAAAGGCCACAGGAAAGACACAAAAGAGAGTGGTCATCTACAAGCTGAGGGCAGAGGCTCCAGAGGCTCCAGACATACATTTTCCTGGGCTTTGGTCTCCATATTTCTAAACTGAAATAGAGAATATTTATCCATGACATTGCTGCACTGAAAGTGGATTCTGAGCTAAATCCCTATGACTTTGCTCTTTCCTTCCCTGCATAATTATAAAATCCAATGGCTTTCCAAGTATTTTCATCCTCCAACGTTTTATGCTAGCTTGAAGGTAGTTCAGCTTAATCTATGTAACTTTGAAAGAGTAACTTAGATTCTATATAACCTGTCTTCTGAGGTTATGAAAATTAAAACTCAGGTGACAGCTGTCTTGACCCTGACAGAGGACCCACACACTAGTGGTCAGAACAAGTTGTTTTTAGCCTTATAACATAGGATCCTGCTACTTGCTTGCAGAAAAAATGTTGATTATGTTGGGTGCGGTATCCCTTCATGTATTTATATTTCCTCTTCTTCTGAAAGGATTCTAGGAAGCTTATAAAAATATCTTCATAAGAAACCAGTGCTGGCATGGGAGAAAGGGTATAAGTAGTAGAAACAGACACTGACTGCATTTTTACAACAAACACAAAAGGTCAAGGCACTGGGCGGCAGAGGTAGCTGGATCTTTATGAGTCTGGGGCCAGCTTGATCTACATATTGATTCTAGGCCAGTCATGGCTACATAGTAAGATCTCATCTCAAAAAAATATGCTCATAGGGTTGATCCCAGTGAACATCCTATAGCTGCACAAACCCAAAGTTCAGTCAGAAGTGGTATCATTCTAGAAAGGTCAAGATGAAATGAAATCCTCTGCAGTGCTTTTATACTTTAACTTCACTGCAACAAAAATGTAAAGTTCCCTTACATATGGATGAGTTGGCCGTCCTTTAAACTCTTTAAACTTCTTTCAAAATTAGAGATATATAGAAAATACAAAGACTATTACTATTACCAAGAAACCATTTATATCTCACTACATTTGTTTCAAGTATTTTTTCCTTTTATCAAAAATAATTTTTTTCTCCCATAATATATTCTGCTTATGGTATGGTTTCTTCTCCTTCTATTCCTCTAGTTCTTCCCTTAGCCTTCTCAAGAGTTGATGATAAGATATAATAAAACAGAATAAGGCAAAACAAAAACTAACAAATCGGAAAAGGACAAACCAAATAAACAGAAAGAAAGGCGCCCAAGAGAAGGCACAAGAAACAGATATCTACTTTTTCACACACTCAGGAATCCAATAAAAACAGTAAACTGGAAGCCATAATATATACACAAAAGATCTATAGGGTAAAAGAGAGAATAAAACTATAGATAAATAAAATAAAAATAAACTATAGTAAGATAATTATTTTCTTAAAACAGGAAAAGATCTGACATAACATTATGAGACAAGGAACCTTTAGAGAGGCATTCAGTTCATTTTCTGTGGAGCACCTACTGCTGGGCATGCAACATATTCTTAAAAGTAATTTGTTTCCCCAGTGACATTCCCTTGAAGAAAATTAATTTTTCATTTCCAAGTGGTTATCAATTGGAGACAGTGTCTGTGTAAGAAATGGGGGCGTGTGTTCACCTCTTTCAGCTCTAGGATCCCATCTGTGCAGACCCTGTGCATCTGTGTAGACCCTGTGCATGCATGCACCTGTGAGTGCACATGTGCACCAACCATGTTGATTTAAAAAGTTTTGTTTTCTTGGTGTTCTCCATCTCCTCTGGCTCTTACACTTTTTCTGCCTCTCTTCTGTGTCGTTTCCCGGGCTCTGAGCGGAGGGATTTGATAGAGACATCCTAGTTAGAGTTGAGTGTTCCAAGTTCTCTCTTTTACTCTTTGCATATTTGTAGTACAAATAATAAAGCCCAGAGACAGATATTGGGGTTCAAGCTGAAGATCAGAAAAGCAAAGCAGCCAGTCATCGGCTTAACCTCAACCTTAGACCAAAAGGGGCAAGATCCTGTCTCCACGAATCCTTAGACTAAAGACTGTGTAAAGTGAGCTGAGGGCTGTGTTCCCACCCGCCACCCCGGCTAGCTTTACCCGAAATAATTACACGGAAACTGTATTCTTTTAATCACTGCCTGGCCCATTATCTGTAGCCTCTTATTGGCTAACTCTTACATATTGATCTAACCCATTTTTAATAATGTATGTAGCACCATGAGGTGGTGGCTTACCAGGAGGATTCTAACCTGCAGCTGTCTCAGAGAGGAGAGTCATGGTGACTACCTCACTTCCCTTCTTCCCAGCATTCTGTTCTGTCTACTCCACCCACCTATGTTCTGACCTATCAGGCCAAGCAGTTTCTTTATTAATTAGCCAATGAAAGCAACAGAAATACATAAGACTCTCCTACATCATTTCCCCTTTTTCTGTTCAAAACAAAAAAAGAAAGGCTTTCATTTTAACATAGTAAAATTATATATAGCAAAACAGTTATAAAGCAAGAATTACAGTCACACTATCTATTTTATCTTTTATCATAACTAAGGAAAATTATAACTATCCATTCTTCAATTCCATCAAAGACTCCAGAAGGATATAATATTACCTAAGTAAACAAGAAATAAGCAACTTCCAAACTCTAGAAATGACAGAGACATCTTGCTGCCTGGACAGTCACCCAAAGTTCTTTTGTACTGTTGGGGCATCCATCTTCAGCCTACAGGCCCATAGTATCCAGAGACATTTCCATGAAGCAGGAAATTTCAAAGACAGTTCAGTCACTTTTTGCTGTGTCCTGAAGAATGTCTCGCAAACTCTTTAAAAAAAGAGGGTAAAGTCTTTAAAGAGACAGAGTACAGATAGTTATAGATTAAATGAAATAAATAAAAATGAGCTACATAAAAATGGAAAATTCAGAGAGTCTGGATTATGTATTTTATTGTGTTTTCTTTAAAATTTTTGACTGTGAAGGAACTAAATACAGAGAGACATTTCATTATGTGGGCTGCTAAGCTGATCCAACATATATGTTCTAAAGGTATCTTGACTTCAGGATTTGGGTCTAAGAATATGATGCTTTGGAAAGGAGGTTCTTCTTTTGTTTTCACAGAGGATGAAACCCTGTGGATTGCTTCTATCCCAATATGGTATGATAGACCACGTCCTCCTGAGTGGTTGCTGTAAAAACCCTCAAGAATTACTTTGCTCAACTGCTGACTGAGATGAATCTAGCCCACAGATTATACCATGAAAGACCTGAATAACAGCGCCCCCATTCAGCACAAAGCAGTTTGGAGAGAAATAACTGCGCTCATATTCCCAAATATTGCTTATACATATTCTTTTACATTTAAAGGGGGATATGATATAGATATGAATAATTTGCATTGGTATGAATTTTAAGGTCAATTTTGTTATATGTATATGTATTTATGCTCTTGATTAAGATGTTATGATTGTGTAATTCATTTAAAAATGTAATATATAATTAAGAAATATAGGTTGTTAATGGATAATCATCAGTAATAGTCAAGCTTGTAGTCATGTTAGTTAGATTTTCTAGATGTGCATAGATATATTTCAGATAGACATTCTTCATATCTTTCAAAGACTACAGAATATGGCATTTAATGTTTTAATAACTTAGGGCTTTTCATGACAATGAGGCACGTCTGCTCCTGGCAGCACCAGCTACTTCAAGAGGAAGATGGGCATCGAAGAGGCTCCTTATGGAGTTGGTTAGCCATTTGGGCAAGAAACTGCTCTTGCCTGGACTGTTGCATAAAATGGACACAGAGAACCCGCAGAAAGAGGACTACTAAACTTGCCTAAAGGTAAGATGATTCTTTGGGGTTCCTGACTCATGAAAGAGTCTGCAAGACATTCTGCAGGACACAGCAGATAATGACTGAACTGTCTTTGAAATTTCCTGCTTCATGGAAATGTCTGCTGAATACTATGGGCTTGAAGGCTGAAGATGGATGCCCCAACGGTACATAGGAAATTTGGGTGACTGTGCAGGCAGCGAGATGTCTCGGTCATTTCTAGAGTTTGGAAGTTGCTTATTTCTTGTTTACTTAGGTAATATTATATCCTTCTGGAGTCTTTGATGGAGTTGAAGAATAAATAGATAGTTATAGCTTTCCTTAGTTATGATAAAAGATAAAGTAGATATAACTATTGTAACTGTAATTCTTGCTTTATAACTGTTTTGCTATATGTAATTTTACTGTGTTAAAGTTAAAGCCTTCCTTTTTGTTTAAACAGAAAAAGGGGAAATGATGTAGGTGCATCTTGTTTCTATGTGTTGCTTTCATTGGCTAATTAATAAAGAAACTGCTTGGCTTGATAGGTCAGAACATAGGTGGGTGGAGTAGACAGAACAGAATGCTGGGAAGAAGGCAATGAGGCAGATGCTATAGCTCTTCTCTCCAAGATGGACGCAGGTTAAGATCCTTCCCGGTAAGTCACCACCTCGTGGTGCTACACAGATTATTAGAAATGAGTTAATCAAGATGTGAGAGTTAGCCAATAAGAGGCTACAGATAATGGGCCAGGTAGTGCTTAAATGAATACAGTTTCCGTGTAATTATTTCTGGGGTAAGTTAGCCAGGATCCAGGCGGGAACACAGCCCACCACTCCTTCTACAAGACTGAGCCTGAGACCTGTCTCCTCCTGTCTTATATTTCTCTCTAGTGCTGGGATTAAAGGCGTGCACCACCCTGACCAGCCTCCCTTATGACTAACTAGTGTGGCTGCTGGGATTAAAGGTGTGTGCCACTACTGCCTGGCCTGCATGGCTGACTAGTGTGGCTGTTTTGCCCTCTCATCTTCAGGTAAGCTTTATTTATTAAAATATAGATAATATACCACTATACATAGTGTCTGGGTCTCTGCATTTGTTTGCACCTGCTGCAGAAAGAAGCTTCTCTGGTGATGGCTGAGCAAGACACTGATCTTTGAGTATTGCAGAATGTCACCATGAGTCATTTTAGTGCTATGTTTTTGTTGTTGTTTTAGAATAATAGTATTTAGTTTTACCCCAGATCCCTGAACTATCTAGCCTCAGGTTCTTGGCCACCCAAGTAGTGTTAGGTATTACTTCCATCCTATGGAGTGGTCCTTAAATCAAATCAGGTGTTGGTTGGTTACACCCATGCACTCTGTGCCACTATTGCACTAGCATGTCTTGCAGACAGGACAAATCAAAGGATTTGTGGCTGGGTTTGGGTTTATACTTCTCCCCTAGCTAATGTCCACACATAAGTGAATACTGGTACCATTTGTCTTTATGGGTCTGGGTTACCTCACTCAGGATGATTTTTTCCCCTAGTTCCACCCATTTACCTGGGAATTTTAAGTTTCATTATTTTTAACAGCCGAGTAACACTCCATTGTGTAGATGTGCCTCATTTCTTTATCTACTCTGCTGTTGAGGAACATCTAGGTCATTCCCAGCTTCTGGTTATTATGAATGGAGCAGCAATGAACATGGTTGAATAAGTGTCTCTGTGATAGCATGAAGCATCCTTTGGGAATATGCCCAAAGGTGGTGTAGCTGGATCTGAAAGTAGATCAATTCCCATCTTTCTGGTGAACCACTACACTTATTTCCAAAGTGACTACAGAAGCTTGCATTCCTACCAGCAATGGGGGAACATTCCCCTTGCTCCATATCCTTGGCAACATGAGCTGTCACTTGTTTTTTATTGATCTTAGCCATTCTGACAGGTATAAGATAAAATCTCAAAGCAGTTTGATTTGTATTTCCCTGATGACTAAGGATGTAGAACATTTCTTTAAGCTTTTCTCAGTCATTTAAATTTCTTCTATGGAGAATTCTTTGTTTAGATCTGTACCCCATTTTTAAAATTGGGTTCTCTTGAAGTCTACTTTTTTGAGTTATGTATTTTGGATATTAGATCTCTATTGGATGTATAGTTGGTAAAAATCTTTTCCCATTCTGTTGTCTGATGCTTTTTCAGAACAATGATGTCCTTTGCTTTACAGAAGTTTTTCAGTTTCATGAGGTCCCATTTATTAATAGTCATTATTAGTGCTAATAGTGTCCTGTTCAGAAAGTCTTTTCCTGTGCCAACAAGTTCAAAACTATTCCCCACTTTCTCCTCTATCAGGTTCACTGTATCTAGTTATGTTGAGGTCTTTGACCCATTTGAAGTTGAGTTTTTGTTTGTTTGTTTGTTTTTCAGGATGACAAGTATGGATCAATTTTCATTCTTCATGCAGTGATCCAGTTTGACCTGCACCTTTTGTTGAAGAGTATCTGTTTTCCAGGGTGTACTTCTGGCGTCTTTATAAAAAGTGGGGTGACTATAGGTGGTGGATTTGTTTCTGGCTCTTCAATTTTATTCTACTGGTCAACATGTCTGTTTTTGTGCCAATATCACGCTGTTTTTTTATTACTATAACTCTGTAGCACAATGTAAAGTCAAGGATGAAGATACCTACAGCAGTTCTTTTCTTATTCAGGATTGGTTTCTTTTTCTTTCTTTTTTTTTTTGCTATCCTGTTTTCTTCATATGAAACTAAAATTTGTCCTTTCAAGATCTGTAAAGAATTATGTTGGAGTTTCGATGAGGATGGCATTGAATATGTAGAGTGCTTCTAGGAGAAGAACCATTTTTTACTGTATTAATAATCCCACTGATCCCATCAGCATGGGAAAACTTTGCCTATTCTGATCTCTTCTTCAATGTCTTTCTTCAACATCTTGAAGATTTTATCAGACAAGTCTTTCACTTGCTTGGTTACAACTACACCAAGATATTTTCTATTATTTGATGCTTTTGTGAAAGGCGTTTCTTCCCCTGATTTCTTTCTCAGCCCATTTGTCATTTATATATAGGATGCTACTGATTTTTGAGATTTAATTTTGTATCCAGCTACTTTCCTGAAAGTGTTTATCAGCTTTAGGTGTTTCTCCATGGAATTTTTAGGGTCATTTATGCATATTTATCATATCATCTGCAAATAAAGATACTTTGACATCTTCATTTCCAATTTTATTCCCTTGATCTCCTTGATCTTCTTATTGATCTAGCAAAGATTTCAAGGACTACATTGAATAGGCATGGAGAGAATGGACAGTCTTGTCTTGTTCCTGATTTCAGTGGAATTGCTTTAAGTTTCTCCCTATGAAGTTGATGTTGGCTATGGGCTTGCTGTAAACTACCTGCATTGTGCTGAGGCATGTCCCATGTATCCCTATTCTTTCCAGGATTTTTAACATAAATGGGTGTTGGATTTCATCAACAGCCTTTTCAGCATCTAATGAGACTATTACAGGTGTTTGTCTTTTAGTTTGCTTATATGGTAGATTGCATGACTGATTTGATTATGTTGAACCATCCCTGCATCTCTGGGAAGAATCCTACTTGTTCATGATAGATGATATTTTTGATGTGTTCTTGGGTTTAGACTGAAAAATTTTTATTGAGAACTTTTGCATATATGTTCATATGGGAAACTGGTTCATAATTCTCTTTCTTTGTTGGGTCTTTATGGTTTGGGTATCAAGGTTTCAGAACCAAGTTGGTAAGTATTTGATCCCTGATTATTGGGTTTCTCTGCTGGAACAATAAGCCAAATCAAAACGAATTAATAAATCTAGATTTAATAAACAGAGTAGGTTGAAGCAGTTCCCAGAGGACTCAGCAGGAAGGCAGGAGGGAGAGCATAAGGCAGGTCTGGAGACCAGGTCTATAGTAGCCTGTAGGTGGTCTTGAGCAGTTCCCTTGGAGGAGCTGCCAATGGGAGGCTTTCTGAGGGGCAGGGTCTGGAATGGGAGGGGTGAAACCGAAGTAGAACTTCCCAACACATATCAAGAAAATTATCTGTGTTGTTTAGATTTTCTAACTTTTTGGAGACAGGTTTTTAAACTACGTCTTTGTGATTCTTTGCAATTCCTTGGTGTTTGTTTCTAATGTCCCTCTTTTCAGTTCTAATTTTGTTAATTTGGATATTATTTTCTCTGCCTTTTAGTTAATATGGATAAAGGTTTGTAAATCTTATTAATTTTTCTCAAAGAATCAAATCTGTTTCTTTGATTCTTTGTATTTTTTAAATTTTTGTTTTTATTTTATTGATTTCAGCCCCAAGTGTGATTATTTCTTCATATCTACTCCTTTTGGGTGTGATTTCCTTTTTGACCTAGAGCTTTTAGGTATACTGTTAAGTTACTAGTATGAAATCTCTCCAATTTCTTAAGTATATACTTAGTGCTATGAATTCGCTTTTAGAACTGCCTTCATTGTGTCCCAGAAGTTTGGGTATGCTGTGTATTCATTTTCATTCAAGTCTAGGAAGTTTTTTCATTCTTTCATAATTTCTGTCTTGACACGCTTTCATTCAGTAGTGAGTCGTTCAATTTTCATGAATTTGTAAGATTTCTGTTTTGTTTGTTTCCAATTTTAATCCATGGTGATCAGATAGGATGCAGGGTGATTTTTCATTTTTCTCGTACATGTTGAGACTCGCTTTGCATCCAAGTATGTGGTCAGTTTTGGAGAAAGTTCCAGGAGGTGCCATTTCCAATATTTTAATATTGAGTACTGAGGACTGAACCTTGGGCTTCAGACATTCTGGTCAAGTAAAACCACTTAGATACAATGCCAGATCTTCAATATTTTTAAAAATAAATAAAATACTAATTTAGTCATGTTGACCTAGCCTACAAAGAGGCAAGCGCTAACCAGTTTTAACTGATCCTTCTAGAACATTTATGTTTTCATACCTATATAAAACATCCATGTGGGTCTGAATGTGTGCTTCATGCCCATTAGCAGTAAGTGATATCACATGGCAGGAAAGTTTTTCACCTACAGCCCCTATTTGCATAAGAAAATTGTGTGGGACCCCTGGCACATCAGAACATGACATAGACGTGCAACCAAACATTTACTGCATATGAATCATAGAGAAATTTATTTTAAAATTTATCTCTAAAATAAAACCCCTGGGGAGCTGAAGCGATAGCTCAGAGGTTCAAAATGCCTGCTGCTCTTTCAGAGGACCCAAATTTTGTTCCCAGCACTCACTTTGTGTGGCTCACATCTGCTTGTACCTCCAGTTCCACAGCACCCAAGTTCCCCTTCTTACCTCTGCAGGCACCTCATACACACATATCCCATACGCGCAGAGATAAAAAATAATAAAATATTAGCAATTAATAGTTCATATATATGATTTTTACCATTTACTAATGGTAAAATCAAATTTGTACACTAACGAGATAGACATTTCTGTTTATTTTCACACAAAGAATTGAAATCTAGGCTGAAAATCTGATACTACACGTCAAAGAGCACTTTCAGGATTTTTCAGGGAGACGTGATATTTTGATTTTATAACCATCATGCTGAGAATGTTATTTTTCATAAACATCCAGTTCAAAAAGGCAGAACTCTAACCAGCACCATTGCAGAGTGACTGGAGATTCTGGTCTAATTCAAGCACAAGTCCTTCCAGCAACTTCTAGCGAAAGTCAAGTCAGTAGCTCATTCCGAGATTTTTAAAAATCAAATATTCTAAGGCAATCCAAAAAAATCTATCAACTTGATACTTACGTGCTATGGCATGATGTCTTTGTTTTTCATGATTAAGCCATTATGTTTCAGTAAGAGTAGAAACCTTTGTCTTACAGTATAAATGTTACACTTTATCACACACAGTAGCCTCGAGTCTGAGCTAAAGTGTTTCTGACACTGTTGGCTGGTGTGTGGCAGGATGGTATTCACAATACAAAGTGTGCACACTGTGCATCCAGAACAGAGGCTGCGATGAAGTCCTATGACCCCATATAAGCGAACACTTCAGACTCACTACATGTTTATTTTAAATTACTTTTTTGTCATTTCACATTCACACACTTTTTACTATTATAATTTTTTCTGACCCTGTCTCCACCTTTCGTGACATGAGGCCATATAGGGTTATAACCAGTTTGAGAAGCTGGGTATAAACCTTTGTGTGTTGTGCCCACTCAACACAGCTTTGCTTTCCAAGATGGAGACCATGGTTTTTCATGGAGCCCACTCACTAGAAGAGGAGTGTTAGGAGATAAGCGGCCCCCACCAAATTTGCATATTTAAGTCTTAACCCCAGTACAGTGGTTCTCAAGCTTCCTAATGCTGTGACCCTTTAATACAGTTCCTCATATTGTGGTGATGCCCAACTATAAAATTATTTTCATTGCTACTTTATAACTGTAATTTTGCTACTGCTATGAATTGCAATGTAAATAATTTTGGAGATAGAGGTTTACCAAAAGCTTTGGGTCCCACAGGTTGAGAACTACTGCCCTAATACCTCACAATTTGGAGATAGGGTTTTTTTTTTTTCTGTTGTTGTTGTTTTTTAAGAGGTGGTTTGGTTAAAAGGTTACCAGGATAGGCCCTAAGCTAGCTGGTCTATGTATAAGAATGGGACATTAGGACATAGCAGGCACAGAGAAAGACTTGTGAAGGCACAGGGTGGCCATCGACAAGTTCCCATGGCCTCAGAAGAATCCACCCTGCTAACCCTTTGCCTAGGATTCTAGACTTCAGAATGGTGAGGAGAGTGACCCCTGTTCTTTAAGCCTCTTGGGTCATGGTAACTTGTTACAACAAACCCCAGAAAACTACCACAGGCAGCTATTCATGCCACAGACGTCAAATACCAGAGTATTTGTGAGCATTTGGATGAGAAGCACGCACACAGATGCATCTGTGCACATGGCTCCCGTGCACGTGTGGGAGACGATCCCTGGGGTAATACTCACACAAGAAACCTGTTGTATCATTGGGACGCACATATTCAAGTTTACGAGATGCTGCCAAATGCTCCCAACACCTCCATATCGAGTCCCATCCTCAAACGCAGGGAATGAAGCAGCAGTTTCCTCACAACCTTGCCAACATTTGATATTTTGAAACTTAAAAATTTCTGCCGGTATGATTGGAAACAAAAAGCCCTTATTGTTTTAACTGCACTTCCCTAATTACGTATGAAGTCAAATATTTGAATACATTTCTCTGTTCATACTCGCTTTCTATAAATTTTTGGTTCACAGCCTTTGCTTATTTTTCCTTTGTGTTGAAGAGCTTTTTCCTACCTGATCTGTAGGGATTCCATACTTGCTTGGTAATAATCCTGCCTGCTAGACATTCTGTGAATACCTTTGCCCGGACTACAGCTTGTCTCTTAATCTTGTTCATTTAACAAAGGGTTTTAATTAGGTATAATCAGACACAGCTCTATTAATAGTTTGCTTTTTTTAATGCTGCCTTAAAGCAAATCTTTTCTTTCCAAAAATTCATGAAGGTGTTGTCTTATCATTTCCTCTAATAGCTTTAGAATATTTTTTTCTCATTTAGATCTTCATTTCTATGATGGAAAAACGTAGTCGTTTTCTTTCTTCTCTTTTCTCTGTGAAGGCAAATTGGCCCAATATTTACTGAAATATCGAATACTTACTTCAGTCATTAAAAAAAAAATTCAGTGTCCCCCTTCCCCTCCCAAGAACATCTCATTTTAAGTAGTATGTTTTCCTGTGGTGAATAACTTCAATGTATTAGAAAAGAAATATACTGCTAGGTAAGTAAACAAGTTGACCTAAATGGATATTTAGAAAGGAGCTAAAAAAATCTGGGGGTGTCTGCCAAGGTCTGGTTTGATATTGGAAGAGTTGTCCTTAAGACATTTTCCCTGACAGTCACCAGATAGCAGGGTCTGGCGTCTTCTGAGGTCTCTGAACTGACTTCTTTGTCTCCAACAAGGGACTCTCCTTCCTGTCTTCCAGAGCAATAGTCCCTACATAAAAATGCCTAGAATCACGAGCTGAAGCCAGCCACCGAGTCATTCTCTATAGGATGGAGGCAGGTGCTCGGGGAGAGGCTATATGATCAATTTCCTCAGCATCTCTCAACTTCTTCCCACCCTAGGTTTTATTACTCACCCGAAGTAATAATTTCTTAAAAAGGAAAAGCATGCAAGTTGGGTGGGGAACAAGCAAGTAAAAACCCCAAACTAACAAACAAACTTGCTGTTTGGATAGGAAAATCGGTGGTGGTGCGTGGGAGGTCCCCTAATTTGCCTAAGAGGAGGCAAATGGAGACTTCTGTTGTTCTGGGAGATCTGTTCAGGTATCGTACTCACCTTAGCCGTTTGAACAATTTAGATAATTAGTTCTCAAATATTTCCTAGCCACAAAACACCCTACTTACACTAGATCTTCAGGACAACATGACAAACAGGTGAAACAAGAATACTCTGTTCAAAATAGCCAAGAGGCCTCCATGCAACTCCCCAGGGAAAGCCTCCCCTTAAAGTCCATGCATTTGAGAGCTAGAAATGAGTTGTGATTCTCTTTCGCACTTTCTTCACGTGGCAATGGTAAATCCCGCTCCACACTGCGTGGCACTATTGATTCACCCACGCCACGGACACTCGTTGTTTTCTAGGTTCTGGAGCAGGCACTGAGGAGGAGGAGGGGGACTGGAAAGGTAAACTCCGGGCATGAGTTTGAATTGTGAATGGCAGGCAGTTGATGGGAAGGCAGGAAGATGCAGGTTGGTGGGGGCAATGTGGAGAGACTCACAGGACATCTGTTGGCTGCAGCAGGTGCTGAAATTAGAGAGGAGGGGAAGGCTGAGCTATTATGGCCTGGTGAACCTTTCTAAGTTTAGACGTGGGAGTCCATGGGAAGGGCAGGAGGGTTTGAAGTAGCAGGTTGATGTGGTCATATCTTTGCATCAAAATGATTCCTTTGGTCAAAGCATGTGTTGAAACAGGACATGGTTAAGCCAGGAAGATGGCAGGAGACCATTACAGCAACCGTGGAGAAGATGATTGAGGACATCTGACAGTAAGCTGTCAGAGAGTGGCTTCACTGTGACAGAGTGACTGTTGGAGGAAGGAGGGAAATGGAAGTGACAGATTCCTGGCCTTCTAAACTGTGTGACTGAGTAGGAATGTGTGACTAGTGCCATTCAATAAAGCAAAGGAAAAGGGATGAAGGGCCGGGGCAATAGAAGACTCCCTCTACTTGGGTAACAGGGCGGAACTGTCCAGTCATCAATGGGATACTGGGCTTTGGGGCTCAGAAAAGGGATGTGAGATGGAGCTACAGACGTGGAAGCCAGCCTCGGTGAAGAGGGTTGTCACCAAGAAGCCCTCAGGAGAACAACAGAGAGAAGGCAGGGAAAGGGTCCCACGGAACAGGCTGAGATGGCTCAGTGAAGAGGAGCCAATGAGTAATTGTCAGAGATCCTATGTTGCCACAAAGCCCAAAATAAATTAGTGCCATAGATGAAACTTTAATTATTCACTTATCCACATTTTAAAAAAGCATAAAGAAGCAGGGGACATTCATTTTAACATGTCTAAAGTATCATTTCTACCTTGCAATCAATGAAAATTATTAATGAGGCACTTCACATTCCTTTGTCTTTGCTATGTTAGGCTGTCATTTAGGCACATCTCAATTTGGCCTAACCATATGTTGAGTTCTCCTGTGGCTAGTGGTTGTAGTATTGGACAAAGATATGTTGTGAGCTCTCTCTCTGTGTTTCTCTCTCTCTGTGTCTCTCTCTCTCTCTGTCTCTCTCTGTCTCTCTCTCTCTATATATATATGTGTATAAATATACATATATATGTAATTTGTGATTATATCTTTGTTATTGAAAACAACTTTAAATTTATTTTTATCATATTCTTCCCCCCCCAAGTCCTTCCAGATCCCTTCACCCTCCCTACACACCCAACTTTGTTTTTTCTCAGAAAACAAAAATCCATTACAACAGCAAAACTTCCCAAACCAAGAAAAAAGTAAAAAAAAAACACTCCCCCAAAAACCCAGAAACACTAACAATGTCAACAAAACCAAACTGTAACCAAATAAAAGCACACCAAAATCTGTGGAGTTCATTATATGCTGGCCAACTACTCCTGGAAATGAGGCCTTCCCTGGAGTTGATATACCCAGTACTCCTCCATTGGAGAAAACTGATTTTCCCTCTCCTAACAAGTACAAATGACAGTTCAGTTTTTAATGTAAGCTGTTTTTCACCCAATGTGACTAAATCTCTTCATGTCCACTGTATATTTGTATATCACATTTAAATGGCTCTATTTATCTAAAAGATCCCCACTTTCTGGACATTTCCATCGCTTCTGAGTTCCGCAATTATGAGTCATGCTGCTATAAACATCTTTAGATAAAACTTCATATCTTATTGTTTATGTGGCTGTGATAAACACCATGGCCAGCATGGCCGACAGCAACCTGAGAGGAGCAGGTGTGCTCTCCTTATAGCTATGGTCCATCATCAAGAGAAGTCAGGGCAGAAAACCAAGGCAGGAACCTAGAGACGGGAGCTGATGCAGAGGCCATGGAGGAGTGATACATACTGGTTTTCTCCATGGCCTGCTCAGCTGATGGTCTTATAGCTCCCAGATCATCAGTCCAGGGGTAGTACTGCCCACAGTGAGCTAGGTTTTCCTTACATCAATCATCAAACAAGAAAACTGACCACAAGTTTGCCCACAGGTCAATCTGGTAGGGACATTTCCTAATTCAAACTGGGGTTTTATTACTGTTGGTACAATCTGACTGAAGAACATAATTTTCTTATATTTAGGACTAGTTTCTGTTTTTATTATTTTAATTTTGAAATTAAAATATAATTACATCATTTCCTACCTCCTTCTCCTCCTTCCAACCCTCCTCCTATACCCCCCTCTTGATTTCTTACCAACTCAATCAATATCCACATATACTAGAGTTGGGCCATTTTTTGCCTGTTCATGACAATTAGCAACCATTTGTATCACTCAGTTGTAACAGATGAGCCGAACTTCTCAGTGGCATACAAACCAGTACATATTTCTTACTCACGGGTGGCAGTGGAAGGTGAGAGCCTTCTGGAAAAGGCATTCTTGTGGTAGATGGGAAGGAATGAACAAGAGTGAGAGAGGCTTTCTGTAGCCTCCACTCAACTATGTCTCTTCAGCTCACATCTCAGTGGTCAGGTTATGTTACTAGGTCCAGTATCGGCGGGGTCAACATATATCCTTCCCAGAAGAGACCCTGCAAATCACAAGTCCTACCTGCTGATGGACAGTAATTGAAACTGAAATGGATCATGTACAACATGAGCTTCTCTACCAGTTTAAGTTAACCCAGTTGAGAAGAGCAGGCTGTGCATATCCACCCAGCAGAAGTCAGGATCCCCACAGCATGATTCACTGTGGTCCGCAGAGGGATGTGATCTCTCCTGATTCCCCAGAGAACCGGTGATACGGGGTGGAGTGAATGTTGTCCCATGTGCCCTAAGAACAACGGAGTGCAGACACTCTGCTTAAAGCAAACATAGGTCTACCTCTTCGACGGGGAAGCTTGCAGGTTAAGAAAAATCTCTGTGTTCCAAATAGACAATGAGAAAAAGAAGTAAGTCCCAAATGTTCTTCTAGTAATCAAGCAACACACACACACACACACACACACACACACACACACACACACACACACTCATGCACACCACACACTGGTTTGCGGGAGGGCTAGGGTTTAAATCCAGGGCTACATGCATTATAGGCAAGTCACAGCCCATAAGCCCAAACCTTAAGTTTTTAGGTAAGTGTATTGAGTCCTCAGAACAAGGTGTGTTTTCTGTCTTAGCTGCGTCGCCTGTGAGACCAGTAGGTGCTGTGATCATTGTAGTCATCATTGTCATCATCATCACCACCACCACCACCATCATCATCATCATCATCATCATCATCATCATCATCAGCAGCAGCAGCAGCAGCAGCAGCAGCAGCAGGAACAACATGGTTTCCACCGTTACCTCCACCACTTTCAAAGGCCAAGGCAGCAGTCATCCTCTTAGGCATGGCCAATAGCCCCCTGGCTGGCCAAAGGGACAGAAAGTCTCTGTCCTGGATTGTGAGCTTCAGGCTCTAGGAGTCTGACTGGCTGCAAAATTATGAGACTTTCTGAATGCTCATAAAAATGCAGTCCTAAAATTCAACACTAGACAACTTTAGGATTAATGGAAACATATTAAAATTACAAGCCACCCTACCCCCAACCCTGAAAGAAACAATTCCAGGAACATAAAAATGAAAAGGAGTCACACACGCTTGCTAAGGTATGTCACTTCCCATTTGAATCATTTACTTACGTAACAGGCCTTTCTGGACTGATTAGAGGAACTGCCATTCACTCTCGCCAGCCTTTCAGGTAGGGGAGAAGTGCCATGGGTCTTTCTTGCCCACTTGGAGATTTTGGTGCTCTTGGTCACATCTCTCTGCATCTGTCATTCTCATGAAGGATTCGGTGCCCAGAGAAACACTTGTCATCCTGGAGCAATGGCCCCGGGAAGAAAAACCACATGATCTTTACATCCCCTGGGCTGCTGAGCCTGCTGCAGCCTCCGAAAGAGCCAAGAATGAAACTCAAATGTTTTCTTCTTTAGTTGTTATTATACTCTGCTCCCTATATTGCCTGAGCTCAGATCCCACCTCCATGTGAGATGTTTCCTTAGCTTTCCCAGTTGAGAGCTGCTTTCCTTGGTCTGATCCCTGAATCAACCTTCCTGGCTTCGCCACCTTTTTAAATGTCCTCTCATAGAGTTGGTTACTTTTTAGATGGATCAGAATGGCCACTGATGGTCCCAGGTGCCTTCCCATTTGGTCCTGGGTTAAGCCTACAGCCCCACGGGGACCATGGGGAATCAGAAGCTATTGTTCGCCTGTGAGTCAAGAGATAGAGAAGCCACAGATGCATCCCTCAGTTCAGCTACACCTGCAGCTCTTACCCCAGTCCTCTTGATCGTGCTAGCCAATCCATTCTGTTTTCTGATGATTGATTTTTATCATCTCAACCTCAGGGATCACTAAGCTCCCTTGGAAATCCTGAAGAAACAAGAACACCCTGGGAAGGTTTCTTATGGTAACACCCCTAGGATCTTTCAGGCTTGGGACTCCGCTGTTGCCGTTGTGTGTCAAAGTTCGGATGGCTCATGTTTGGGTTTCGGTTGGTAGAAAGCTGAGGAGTGTGCATGAGAAGGAATACTGGAGCTGGTATGTCTGTTCATACCCGTGTGTGGAGGAGACAGTCAACGACACGGCATATCTAATGCACAGCAGGCCAGGACTTGGATGTAGTCTATCTGGGCAGCTGTACACCTGGATGCACACTAGGTAGCCTGAGTCACACTAGGTGTTTCTAGCTTGAAATTTTAAAATATTGTATTGGCCACCATTCCATCATTGTGAGACAATACCTGGTCTAGTCAAGTTGTAAAGAGGGAAGGATATTTTGTTTACGATTTCAGAATTTCAGTCCACAGCCTCTTGCCCTGTTGCCTCTAGATCTGTGGTAAGGCAGAGCGTCATGCTGGGAGTGTGTGGCAGAAGTTGCTTTCTCGTGACTGTCAGGAGAGAGAAGGGGTCCGATATCTCCTTTAAGGACATGATGCCTCTAATGACCTAACTTCTGTAGGTTCCACATACTAAAGGCTCCATGGTCTCCCAGTAAGACTACAGGCTGGTGATATCTGGGCCTTTTGGGGTCACGTATCCAAACTAGTAAATACCAGATACAACTGAAATGTATGCAAGACTGGTGGGGAGGTGAAGAAAATTCTACTTCATGTGTAGAAAACCTGTATGGAGCAGAGCAACACATGGCCCAGAGAGATAGCCTATTCCAAGTCACCTTGCCAAGGTGAAATTGTGTTTTTTTTAGAATCCCTTTCTCTGCTAAGGTAGGATCTAAGGTAGGATTGATCATGGGAGAGATTAGCTTGAGACAGAAGACAGAAATGAAGAAGTAGCCTTAACTCTCTGCACAGGGTGTGAACAGCACGTTACTGCCCTTGGGCACTATGGCCGATCCACTGACTCCCCTGATTGCATAGGTAGCATCCTACCACTCCTTGGCATGTGCCCAGTACCCCCTCTCCAGTGTCTTCAGATCTTCCAAGGAGCAGGTGCAGTTCCATAGCAAAGGGCGTCAGTTCTTCTGTAGATCAGCTCCATCCCAGATGATGGAGGTATTGAGGGACAGGTGTGGGCTCCCAGTTGACCTCACAGTCTACAGCTATTTATCATGTGAGGATTTCTTTGGTTTTTTTCAATTCGCCTACTAACCCTGGGTTCATTCAACATAGTCATTTCACTTTACATAAGTGCAAACACAACCTTATGTAAAATGCTGCAAAGTTATAAAGCTCAAAACAAATTTTATAGTTCTAACTGTACAAATAAAAGCAAAAAGAGGCAATGTATACATTGCCAAGGTTAACCTGCAACATCCCTGTGAATGGCAGGGGATCATGGGGGTAGGGATAGGGTCCATGAGCACCCTGGTTCATTGAGGGTTTCTTATCTTCAGCACTGTTGGTGCTTTGGGCCACATGAATCTGTGTGTGTGGTGGGTTTTCCTGTGCAAGACAGGAAATTCAGCAATATCTGTGAATCATCAACTCCTCAACTCATGAGACATGAGGAACAGCCTCATCCAAATCTTCATGAACCCAATCCAACCCAATAGGGCTCCAGGTCGACAAGATGGCTCCAAGAATCGACAATCTTGGAAGGGAACAAAATTGCTTGTGGTTCAGACAGTATTTTCCTCTGCTTCCTTGCTGTCCGGCTTTCTGCATCTTCACATGGCGGGGCCCAGCAGCCCTGAGGAGGCTTTTCTTCAGCTTCCATGACCACAGCAGCCTAATCCAACCTTATTCCATGTGACTCACAGTGGATCAGCTCAGAAGGAATTACGACTTCTGCGGACCAAGAAACTTTACCTTCATGGACTTTCCAAACACTAAACATTTTAAAATTGCAATTTATAGCTATTGGTATAAAAATAAATATTATCTAAATTGGATTATTGTGTTCATTATTGCTCTCACTGAAGCTTCTGGAAGCCTGAACAATATGAATACTGTGTGCCTTGTGAACAAGTCGGCTCTGGCAATGTGCCTTTTACCAAAACCAAATGACAGGTATATTCATATCATATTGTTTGTGTTGGTTTTTGTTTTGTTTTTTTTTTTTATCATGTTCGTCCTGAGTTTTTGTTTTTGTTTCTGGTTTTGGTATTTTTTGAAATACGAGGGGTCTCATTATGAAGCCTTGGCTGGCCTGGAATTAACTGTGACATCCTCCTGCCTCTGCCTCTTGAAGTATGTACTACCATGCTGGACAATTACTTTCTTTATAAACACAAACAGTCATTCTTGGCTTCTTTTAAGATTGCATTTATAGGAATCACACCAAGAATTTGGTATGATGCACAGCCGCGGCGGAGCTAAACCGAGTGAAGACTTTCCTTGAGGGGAGCTCTCCCTCGTGAGAGTCTGCTCTCAGCCTGGCAACTGGGTCGGTGGGAATGAAGTCTGCTGCCATGACTTGACCGTCCCTTCCAAAACTCACATTGAGCTTTATTTGCATGACAGTAGAGAGACACTTTTAAAAGGTGGTTAGGTCATGAGTGCTCTGCCCCTGTGGATAAACCAACGCTGTTATCATGGTAGGTTATTTATCAGAGGGGTAGGCTCCTGATCAAAGGATATTTGTTTCCCCTCCCCCTCCCTTCCCAGCCATGCCATAATTCAGCAAGAAGGCCTACACCAGATGCAGTCTCCCCTGGTCTTGTACTTCTCAAGAGAGCCAAATAAACGGCTATGGTTTATGACTCTCCCAGTCTGGGCTATTCTGACACAGTGATAGAAAATGAACAAAGACAGCTGCTACATAGAGAATCCAGAGGAAAAGGTAAGCGTGGAAGAAAACTCCCCCTGAAAAACACATCAAAGAAAAAGTGCGTCCCTAAATGAAATTGTAGCCATGTGGTTTCTATGTATTTTCCATCAGATGGTTGATGGGACGTAAATCACCTGTGGAATCAGACGGGTCCAGTCCAGGCACCGGTGCCTACTGGCGCCTGCTGTTTCTGATTAGCCAGGAGCCTGGTGTCCTGAAGAACAACCTCTACTTCTTGGGGTGTGTGAGGGACAGGAAATTAGCCATCGGCCATTTTGCCTTCATTGCTACACTTTCCCCAAGCTGTCCATACAACAGAGACACGCAGGATAAACCGGGTAAAATGGTGGAGAGTCACACATGGGGCTTACTGCACATGACAAGTCTGGTCTCTCCAGAACTGCGAAGTCTGTTCTAGGTGAGCCATCTGACAGGTGTCACCATAGATGGTCAAACTGTGTGGCAAAGCAAAATTTATCCCTTAGGCAAGGACTGTGCTTCTTTTTTGTTTTTTTTAAACAAAAAAACATCAGGAACGCATTTTGCAGCTGAACAACCCAACCAAAGGCAGTGGAGTTTAAGACAAATGTTATAAAAATTGCATAAAACATCATATCAAAACCCCTGGCAGTGTCAAAAAGCAAGATTCCTGAATCCAGTGTGTAGCCAAAGAAGAAAATTCAATTTCATTTTTTTCACTTTGTCTGCCAATTTTTATAGCACTTCATTTAAAACGAAATCTCTGAAGGATCAATTCAAATTAGCTTTACTGTTTCCCCCAAAGAATCCACTTTAAAATAAATTGAATCGGAGCATGTGACATAAGTGAGCATAAAATTCACGTTAACTAGTCTGAAGGAAAAACTTCTCATCATCAGGAAACAATCTCACATGACCAAGCTAAAAATAGTCTTCAGACTGTCAGTTTCCAAACTGAACGAAGACATTGGGACTTGTTAGAACAATGACAGGGAGCATTCCTTGTAGTGAAATGGCCTGGAATTCTGTAATAATTTACAGGGAAAAAAAATCCTTTGGGCAAAACGGAAATGTCGACGCGAGTTGCCTTCATAAGCAGAGTGGCAGCCATTGAGATATCTCTAGCAGGACGGGCAGCTTCAGCCTGCCATTGACAGCAGGCAGGGTCAGGGGTGGAATGGAGACATAGACGGGGGTCCAGACTTATCCTCTCTGTTTTGTGTTGATGACACAGACCTATCATAAGTATTTTTTTGGATTTAGATTCTTAAGGTCCTTGATGACAGTGATGGTATTTTAGTTGGTTTTGTAACCAGCCACTGTTTATCCCTCACATAGTAGAAGTTTCATGTGTTTTGGTGGGAGGGGGACACACAGAATGATTGAATGAACTTATTGTTTAAATTGGATCAAACTTATTGTTTTTGATTGCATCTTTCTTCCCAGGAGCTGGGCTGGAGGGTGTCTTGTCCGTGTGATTGAGAAGGGGACGGTGGGTGGTTGTGAGCTTACAGTTTTCTCTACTGAAGTTGAGAAACAAGTAACTTGGATGATCATTGAAGTCTTTCTGAATATTTTCACATGCTCTGCCTGAAAGAAACCATACAGATGTTTATTTGAAAGGGACTCATTGACACGAACTATATGGTCCAAGCCCTTTGTCTTTCATACACCCATTCGGGTGGGCTTTCTTTCCATTCCACCATGTTCACTCTGCATGGAGAGTGCACTTCATTTTCCATTACTTTTACTTCTGCTCCTGCTTCTTCAATCCACTTGTCATGAATCCATTCATGTGATCATCTTCTCTCAAGCAGTCATCAGAGGCACAGTGATAATCAGAGATCATAGCTACTGTGAGCCTTAGCCTTACACTGTTATATGTTATGCTAATTCAATAGTCTCCAAAGTCTATGAAACATTGCTATAATTCAAGTATTACATGCAAGGCAATTGAGGTATAGAAAGACTAAATACCTTTCCAAAATGACAACTTTTTCAAGTCGGGAAATCAAGATTTGAATCCAGTAAGTCTGGCTGCAGAGTCACAGGTATATTGTACTGTAATCTGCTGTGTCTTAACTTTCATCACTTTTATATTCTAGTTGGAGGGATGGAATTTCAACAATTATATCATAACTTATGTATTTTATACTGATTTATTTTTATTTTCTCTCCATAGATGTTTGCCTACATGCAAGCCTGTGTACCATGTGTGTAGTGCCCATGAAGGCCAGAGGAGGGCATTGGAGTCCCTGGAACTGGAGTTAGAAGATTGCAAGCCACTATATAGGTACTGGGATTGAACCTGGATCCTCTGGAAGAGCAGTCAGTGGTCTTCACTGCTGATCCATCTCTCTAGCCCTCAAATCATGTAATTTTAACTGTAACAAGGTAGCGACTTTAGTAGTTTCTGATACCAATATGATCAAATCTCAAGTCACACATGAGTCAATGCTGCTGTGGTTGGCTCACTGACTAGGCCTTCATTTGCTCAGTTACAGAAGTCAAAAATCCAAATAATTTGCCATTTCCTTCCCCAACCAGTGCCCAACACACATTAAATACATCACTATCTCTCATATCCAATACATCTCTAACTCTTGTGTCCCAGCGCCATGTTCCAGCTGATCAGTTGCTGGTGCAGATCTTTCAAGCCTGCTCTTTTCTCTCCCGCCCTTCCTCCTGAACTCAGGCTATCTGAGGCATGCTCCTAGGCCACCACATTGTAGATGCGCACATGCCTGCTGACACTTCAGGAAGAGGACCACCTGCAAATCAACAGAAGAGCTCCAGAGGAAGAGAAGACAGCTGCCATTCTAACGTGGGTTTCCTGCTTTCCAGGACCGTAGGAAATACATCTTAATGTGTGGGGCAGTGCTGGGTGCTTGTGGCAGTAGCCTGACCTGAGTAAGACACTCCTCCATAGAAGCCTGTGGTCATCACAGTCTGCTTTGTTCTAGTGGCTAGATCCCTGATAGGTGAGCTCTGAGAGGGCAGAGCTCACCCAGCCGTCTGGGACTGGTTTCACCCAGCCAGGTGGCCCCAGAGTGGGGTATGAGTGCCTGATACGAACCAAGTTGGCGCTCTGTAAATATCCCCCCAATGGAGATGCAGACAGGTAAAACCATTTGAGGAAACAGATGAGCAAGTAGCACTTATGGGATTTCCCTCTGAGAAGACTCACTGTAGGCCTGACTTGCATTCAGAAGCTAGGGCACTCTGTACTGGCTGGTGCAGGCATCCGTGGGAATTTATGCCATTCACTAAACACTGCAAATGTCTAGAAGTCCAAGTTTCTGGTTCCTCGGAGAAACCCTATTCGCTCAAATTTAATCTCACAGATTTTATTTTTAAAGAGTCAAGTATGGATCTCTAGGGCTAAGAAAAAAAAATATTACTAGAACTATAAATCCAACATTACTGCAGTTGAAAGAGAATACAAGCAGGAGAACTGTCCTCATCTGATGAACCGTGTGCTTGATGTTAGGCTGGAAGACGTCCTTGCTGGTTACCATGGGTGCAGACATAGCGAGAGCGCTGTAGATGCGCCATATCAAATGGAGGCCAGAAGACCTGGGAGGGTTCCTGCTGCAGTCTTCAGAGGACGCCTCCTTTCTGAGGAGCTCATTATTCACTTAATTATTCATTTTGTTTATTTACTGTATAGTTATTACACATAAATATGGTGTAACTCCCCAGAATCCTCAAACACCAGATGCCAGGTCCCTCCGCATTCCCCAAAGACAGAGCGGAGCCATCGCCGTGAGAATTCAAACAACAACTAAAACCCAATTAAAGCCGTGCCAGCATGTTCATTTCCAAAAGAAAAACCCTGGGATGAATCAGCTTTGAGTCACCCTCTTGACTGCCGCTGCAGAGACAAACAAAAATCCCGGAAAACTAAGGAGATAACGCTGGCATTTGAATCGTGGCTCTGCTGAACTCTGGTTTAGGTTAAGTCGACTTTGTATCATTTCTGGCTAACTCAATTCAGTACCATTTCTTCCATCTTCTGAATCAAAAGAGATGAGAAAATGGTGGTGCACTTTTTAAGTTTCTCACGTGTCTGGCGCCTGGAGCCCCAGGTGACATATCCGTGTTGGAGCTGGATACTCCTGGGTTGCAAGACTCCTCTTCCTGGACCTCTGGCCTATCCTACAGGTTGGACTGGCATCCTGAGGGGGTAAACATGCCACCCAAACCCTTTAAAAGGGCAATGTCTGGGGGCTGGAGAAATGGCTCAGCGGTTAAGAGCACTGACTGATCTTCCAGAGGACCCGGTTCAATTCCCAGCACCCACATGACAGCTCACAACTGTCTGGGAATCCAGTTCCAGGGGATCTGACACCTTCACACCAATGCACATAAAATAAAGATAAATAAATCATAATTTTTTAAAAAGGTGCAATGTCTGAGGACAGAGGAGGTCAGCTTCCTATGGCGGTTCAGAGAGACACTCTGTCATCAGGGGTAGTACAAGCTGGCCACTGGGATGGAGGACGCATGTCGGAGGGTGATAGGAAAGGGGCTTGACCGTTCACAGGCCCCATTTCCCTGGTGGTACTTACCTTATGAAGAGCAAAGTGACCTTTTAGATCAACGTGTGACTGTAGCCAACTCAACTTGAGAGACACGTCTACACCATTATTCCCATGTCCCATCTGTCATGACCGACATCTTCCTAGGAAACCACCACCCCAGAGAGGCCCTGATTTTCAATCCAAGAAATAGTCAAAGCTCTTCAGGATCAGCTCGAGACTTTCAGTGTTTCCACAAGCCCAGTCCAGAAAGGCCAGGGGTCTCCACTAGGTGGGTGGGCTCAGGGTCAGCCTGCTTTTTGCCATTAACAGCCCTATTCCTTCTCCAGAGACATTGTCTGTGCATCTTCTTCCTGAGGCCTCCAGAGGAAAATGCAACAGAGTCTGGGAAGGGCTGAAGAGAGCATGGGACTTTAACATCAATGCTAGTGGCTTCGATGCATGTGCTAATTCACCGCATCCCAGAAGTCAGCCGGGAAGGATGCCTGTACCTCTTCCTCTCTTATTCCAAAGCAGCGAATAGCAAGATTGGTTTTTCTCTTAATAGCAAGAACATTGCTATTCCTGGTACTTCAGAATAAAATATGTTTACCGCCTCTTCCCTCACAAGGCCTCACGGCTGTTTTTGTTACCTGTTGCAAATATTTTCTCCTCACGCACCCTGATCTGGAGGCTTTCTGCTGAGAAGGCAAAAGCGTTTTCTAATCTATTCAGCAACCACATTGTAGTGTCAGACCCACCAAAACACAATAGGCCTTCATTAATAATGTATGGAATAAGAACTCTGTGTAACATCTCATTATTGGTTCCTTATTAACATAGCATTAATAATCTGCTGCCGCTTTAAGAATCCTTGGGTGTAAAAGCCTGGTATATTGTTATGGCTCCAGTGAGATATATTAAACAACGACGATACCCATGATATCGTGAAAGAAACATAGAAGAACTGGAAAAAAAATCAATTTCGAATTAAAGTAAAAAGAATTCTTTTGTACGTTTTGATTTTCAAAGCAGCGGCTCTTTAGATTGGCAGTGATGTAACTTCATTATTGGAGGGCAAAGGTAAATGCGCCTGGACTCTGTCCCTGTGATCAGCATTTTAAGTAGAGTTGTTCCAGTTTCTTCTTGTGGGTGGGGCGGGAGTGGAAGAAAGTGAGGGAGTGTCAAGTGTGTGCTTCTGCGAGCTCAGTTACACCATGACCCATGTCAGGAACCCTGCATCCAAATCATTAAAACATGGGCTGGACGATCCTGTAGACAGTGAACTGGCCAGTGCTCAGGGTAGATCCCACCTCCCCAACCCTGCCGCTCTGGCACTTCAAGTAAGTCTTACAAGCTTTGTATATTTCACTCTGGTTTTCGGAGTGCCATAATAGACTTGCTCATTTTAAAAAAATTCTATGAATTCCTAAGTTAAAAATGCCATTTATTATTTTTGGCCAATGTCTTGGTCACTGTTCTATTGCTGTGAAGAGACACCACGACCAAGGCAACTCCTAAAAGAAAGCATTTAATTTGGGGTTTGCTTACAGTTGCAGAGGCTTTGTCCATTATCCTGTCTAATGCTTACCATTTGGTGGTGCTGAGATTACCTGAGTGGAGCCCTCACGAATGGGGTTAGTCCCCGTGTGGACCCAAGAGCTAGCTCTCTTGCCCCTTCTATGAAGATACAGTTAGAAATTCACCTATGAACCAAAGAGCAAGCCTTCCCAAGATACCACATCTGAAGGAACATTGATTTTACACTCTCTAGTCGCCAGAACTTTAAGAAATGGATGCTATTTAAACCCACAGTACAGCCATTTTGTTATAGCAGTTTGAAGGAAGTCAGACAAAAAGCTGAGAACCAGTCTTCTTCCTTGAATTGATGAAGAAGAGGAAACTGAGGCACAAGAAAAGGGGTGGTCTTGCTGAAGAACACAAGAAATTGGGACCAGTTCTGAGCTCCAAATGACATGGAATAACAGAACAGTTTCCCTCTGCGTCATCTGTGCCCCAAGGCTTGTGTCTAGATCGGTTGCGGTGCAGGTGTATACTTCCAGCCTTCAGCTCACAGACAGGGCAGTGTACCGATCACACTTCAAGACACAGAGAACGTTGAAGTTCTGAGGCAGTGACTGCCCTCTAAAGCAGTTAGGAAGGTTGGCTTATGAGAAGAGGTGTGGTCACGGGGCCTGGAAGGCTGCTATGACTTTAACGCTTGTTACCTGCAAAATTAATGTTGAAATTTGCGTGTCACTGTGATGCCCTTTAAGAGTCACCTTTAAGAGGTGAGCAGTCCATGATGGCTCTCTTCTCACGAGCGGACTAATGGACAGGAAAGTGGGCTCGTGAACAGAGGGTGAGTTCAGACTCAATCATTCGCTCTCCTCCTCTTGCCCACTCGGATGAAATAACACAGCAATAAAGCCAGTCTTTGACCTTGGACTCCCAACCTTCAGATCTATTGCAAGTAAGTCTCCATTCTGTGTGAAAGAGCCACAGTCTCCGGGGTTCTGTTGTAGGAGAATGAGAGCAAGAAGAGCAACCAGGAAGTCTGCTGCAGATGTTCACCCCTCTCAATCCCCTTCCAAGGAGCTCACACAGAGTCTTGGAATGGGGTAACGTTTGCATGGTTCATCATACTGGCAAAAGAGCTGGTGGGAGATGACAGAACCAGGATGGGCAGAGGATCCCAGAGCGGCTATGGAACTGTCCAGGATAGGGTGGTGGACAAAGCTTGCAGCAATGATGGTGATGTTCTGTTCTACACTGTTCCATATTGAAGCTACAAGCCACAGTGGCTCCTATTGGACACTGAAAATGATAGTCATGCTATATGGCTATACAATAAGGCACTGATTTTTGATTTATGTTTTGAATATATTTTATTATTTCTTTGAGAATTTCATAAATGCATATAATATGTGTTTTGATCATATCGACCCCAACTCTTCCACCCAATTCCCCCCAGATCCTGTCTTCATCTCCTACCCCTTCCCAACTTCACATCTTTTTAAATGAAGATCTAACCCATTGAGTCCAGTATATGCTACCCATATACTCATATGGGTGGAGTCACCCACTGGAGTGTGGTGGACATAAAAGGGCCATGTCTTTAAAGAAAACTCGGGATTTTTTGAAAGTCATCAAATGTCAATAGCTCCTCAGCTATGAATGGGTGTCGTAAGCCCCTTCATGCGGAAATGCTGGCTGGAGGGTGTAGGAGCAGGGCTGGTGCAGGTAACGGCAGCTGCTCTGGGTTTAGGAGTGGAGGTAGTCCTAGCGGGCCCAGAAGCCACTATTCCATTCACATCCTCCTGCATCCCTGCCCATACCGTCTTTCTTGTTCTGTGATAGTCCCTGAGCCTCTGGGGACGGGCTGTGAGACAGATGCCCCATTTGTGGCTGAGCAATCTGACAATACTGATTCTCTGCTTGCAGTACAAGGACGTAAGTTCCATCCCCAGCATCCATGTGCAAGCTGAACATGCTGCATATTTGCAATCCCAGTGCCCAGAAGGAAGAGACGAAAGGCCCTGGGCTCACTGGCAGTCAGTCTAGCTGAACAGGCAAGCTTCAGGTACAGCTAGAGCCCTAACTCAAAAAGGTGAAGAGAGACTAGGGAAGACACCCAACTGATCTCTGACTTGCAAACGCACACAGTGCATGTATATGTGCACAGAAAAAAACCACATATACACCACACACCCATACCCCCACCCCACTTTTCACGAAAGACAAATTAGCTCTGTGAGACAATTTGTTCTGTAGCTATCTTCCATGGCTATGCTGGGTTTCGAGGCTGTAACTCTGGGACAAGCTGAAGTGTTACTAGGAGGGCAGACAGAACAGTGGTAAGCTGGGGTGGTCCACTGTGAATGTGCCTTTCTGATCTGCCTCAAGGCTATCTAGGAATTATGCCATATGGGTGTCTTGCTCCTTATGGCTTTCTCAATACTGTCCTTGAAATGTATGTTGGAAGTATATGATAGAGTGGCGGGGACTCTCTGTTTCTTCAGTAATCTGCAAGTGTAATCTGAAGTAGGTACTTTAAAATACACACATTATCTCCTTTGTCAGAGACCAATCGAAATCACACAACAGTCTGAGAACATACTTCTCTACACCGAAGATCTGAGCCCACAAGTTTGGCCTTAGCAAGTCCCACACATAGGCCTGTAAAATTGCAATCGTTGTGGCCTAACATTATTATTATCATGTATGTGTATGATGTAGGGTGTAGGGGTGTGTGTGCGTGTGCATACGTGCATGCGAGTCATGGTACTACTCATGTAGAGGTCAGAAGACAACTTTTGGAGACTGTACCCTCCTTCCACTTTGGATGGCAAGCACTTTTGCCCACTGAGCCATCTCATCAGCCCTTGCCAGTTTTGCTTGGTTTTGCTAATATATCCTTTAACGTTATTTTTGAGTTGTTATATACCACCTTTGCATGCTTTATTAATATTCTTAACTGTAAACTTAAATAGTGGCAAGGGATCTGATGCCTACCACATATCAAGATCTGAGCTGTTAACAAATTTACTTACTCTGAGAACAGCTTTATACTTAGAGAAAAACTACAAAGACAGCATGGGCAGGTCCTGTGTCCCTGACACTGTGCTTCTGGCTTTGGAAGAGGTGCTCGCTGCAATCACTGAACTCCGACAGGTACATTCTGACTAACTAACGCCCATACTTCATTCAGCTTCCCTGTGTTTTCATCTCATGGTCCCTTTCTGTCCCAGAATTCCATTCAGCCTATCATATTTGGTCAAATGGCTTCTTATGCAGTTCTAGAGGTTTCTTAGGCAACGCTGGAGTTTTCTCAGGCGTCCTTACCTTGAGAGTTTTGAAGAGCATGGTACAGGTGCTTACAGACTACCCACTCAGTTCTTAGAGGGCCCATCTTGGTTATTTATGTTTTTTTTAAATTATGAATAAAGCTGATATAAATATTCTGTTTGGGTATGTGTTCTCAAACCGTTTGGGTAAACTATCTGGGAACTTGATCTCTGGATCATGTGATAAGCCCGTGTTCAGCTTTCTGAGACTGTCTTCTAAAAGGGCTATACCATTTTGCAGTCACTCTTGGCATTGAATGGACTAGATATTAATCAACTAAAATAGAGAGAGAAGAGGGGAAGAACGTGCACAAGAAGAGGAGGGAATAGAGAACAAGAGACGCGTGAGATAAGCCATTCACATAGAGCTTACGCAACTGGAGTCTGATAGGACACTCTCTTTAAGACTGGGCAGTGAAAGAAACATTTGCAGAGATAACGGCCAAGAGGTTTCCATGTGATAAAAAGCATAAGGAGTCCCGTTTTCTGATGATACAAAGAAGAAATTCTGCTGATATATGTCTGGGTATTAGCTAAAACATGGATCAGGCTGAATCTTAAGTGCCCAATGAATGCAATTCTATTTATGATTATGTGAGAGAACAGGAAGGGAGAGGGAGGGAGGGAAGAAGGGAGGAAGGAAAGGAAAGAGAGAGAGGAAGGGAGGAGCCCAATACCAGTCAGTGGCAATAGGGAAAGCTTGTTAAAGAAGTTGACTCAAGTAACATCTCCAAGACATCTGACCTTAGAAAAGTCATTTGAAATCAAGCTTGCCTTTTTTATTCAAAATAAGAAAGATGTCCAGATCTGACTTCTGCCTCCCAATGACTGTTGCTATGACAATATGTTTAATATATTTCCAGTCCCTTGGTCAATTTTTTTTCTATAAATTCAATATTATTGGAATGACTCCTTTTGAAGTGATATATTTTAGAAAGCTTAACTGTTTTGCTCTCAGTTGAGTCTTTAAGAATTGGTAAAGCATAGAGTAGGAGCCGTAGCTCAATTTTAGCTCATATTTTCATAGAGACTAATCTGTACTTTTCTCTGAAGTTAGAACAATGTTCTACTTTATTCATGTTTCTAACTACTTTATCAATTTAACATAAGAGAATTCAGATGAGATACTATATTTTATTGTGGTAGATTGTTTATGGGCTATTTTCAATTCTGACAGCCAACCCAAGCTAAATTTGTTTTACAAAAGAAAAGTCACTCTGAGCTGCTTAATGACAATGGATTTCTTTTTAAAAATTATCATTTTTCTTTATTTATTTTGTGCACGTGTTCATGTCCATGTACGTGTATGTGCAGGTGTGTGTGTATGTGTGTGTGTATGTGTGTGTGTGTGTGTAGAGGTCAGAGGTTGCCATTAGATGCTTTCTTAACTGCTCTGCACCTTAGTTTTTGAAGCAGTATCTCTTACTGAACCCAGTGCTCACTGACTTTGCTGGACTAGCTGGCCAGCAAGCCCTGGGGGTGTTCTTGACTCCCTCTCCCCAGTGTTGAGGTTACAGGTACACATCGTCACACTGGCTTTCCACACAGGTCCTAGGGACTGAACTCAGGGCTTCATGCTTGTATGGAAAGCATTCTACCCACTGATCACTTTCACCAAAGCCTCTGAATTTCAATCTGTGTGTGTGCAGAAAGAGATTGTCTAATGCCATATTGTCAAATTTTTCAAAAGTTAGATGTCAAGAAAAGTAACAAAGCTCATTTTTATTAGTCTTAGATGTATGAATTATACTATGAATACCAAGTACGACGACTAGGGATATGTATTATTTATTCTTTATATGCCAGAGAAGTGTTGCTTAGCAGGAATGCATACCCATGTGAAGATGCTTCTGTTGTACAGAGCATTTCTAGAACTTTCCTTTGAATAATGGCTCCAGGGTCTAGAGTACCTTCCATCCATGGTCTCTATAGCTGAGTTTGGTTGTTAATTGACTGTAACTGTGGTTACTTCTTTAGTGGTACACAAGATGGGAACTGATTCTGAACACCTTCCACGTGAAACCCTTGAATGGACTGAATGAACCTGGGTCACCGCATTTGGGTTGCAAATGAAGCGTGACTATAGAACATGGGCTTCTGTTACAGCCAAGTGAGATAGTTTGTCTGTTGTAAGCTGATCAGCTAGAATACTTACCTTACCTTTACTCTCTCCACGTACGCCTATAACTTGGCCTGAGCTGCTTTCTGAGACTGCTTCCTTATTTACTAGAGGGAGCAGCGGGGGCGGGGGCGGGTATTTACTTCAACAATTTTAGTAATAGAATAAAATGAAATAAAATACCCAGCATTAGTCTCTTATAAAAAGACAACTAAAGAAAAAAATGTTCCTTAGGATGTAGGTGAACCAATAGTTAGTGTTTATATTCCTTTTCTTTTTCTTTTTTTTGAGAAAAGGGTCTCATGTAGCCTTGTTTAGCTTTAGCCCAGCTATGTAACTGGTCTTGAACCCGTGGTCCTCCTGACTGTACCTCCCAAGTGTTGAGATTACAAGCATGGACCACCACACTCAACTTTTCAATGTATTTTTAAAAATGAAATTTTATTTATTTATTCATTTATTTATTGAGACAGAATCTCCCTAAGTAACCCAGGCTGGCCTGGAATTTAGTATGCTGACCATACTAGATTCAAGCACAAAGCAATTCTGCTTCTTTTCTTCCCAAATGCTGCATTAAAGACTTGTGCTACCATACCTGGGCTGCTTTCTTTTCTTTCTTACTTTTTTGGGGGTACATATAAGTGCATTTGTGAGTGTGTGTTCATATAGGTATGTGTGCACATGTGTGGGGGCCATAGAAGCCAGAGGTCAACCTCTAGTCTTGTTCCTCAGGAAACATTGTTTTCTGAGACAGGGTCTATCATTCCTTAAGTTCACTGGTTAGGCCAGGCTGACTGGCAAGTAAGCTCTGGGGATCATCCTGTCTCTTTAGTGCTGGTCTTTTAAAGGTACGTTCCGGGGATCAAACTTAGGTCCTCATGCTTGTGGGCACAGACAGAGCTATCTTCCAAGGCCCTAAGTTTTATTTTTTTATTGTTTCACTTTCTTATCTCATCAGATATTAATCCTGAGATTATTACTGTTCTTCTTCGAGTAAATATTTGCTGCAATTTTTGTGTTTTTAGGTGACGGGACTGTGCTTGTGTCTCTGTGGTTGCTGGGTGATGTGGCAGGGGGAGTCATGGACAGCAAAACTGAAAACATAAAGTGATACCTAATATAGAAGGCTTTGAGTGGGCATTTTCAACAGGGTTAGGCACTGTCCAACAGAAAAGAGAGCCCCTGGAAGCTCCTGAGTAGAAGAAGGTCATTTTGTTTGTGCTTTAGGAATGTCCCTGACATGCCAGACTAAAATTCCTTGACAGCAGTATTTGTGTACCCTGCGCTCATCTTTACACGGATAAACAAAAGAACACGTCACTGGATGGAAGAGCTGGCCGGGATTAAGGACCTGGGCAGAAAGATCAGGATGGAATGGAAAAAAAAAATCAGGAAGAATTTACAAGGACATGGTCCACAGGATCTGGTGACTGACTGTCAGAGCCAAGCAAGATGGGGAGAAAGGGAGACTCTGAGGCAGCTGGCTTGGATGACAGCTTGGGTGGGGGATGGGCAGGGAGGCTGTCATCAACAGAAATAGAAAACACAGGCTAGGAGAACAATTTTGAAAATTGGGGGAACAATGCGTCTGATTTTAGTTCAGCGAGTCTGCACCGAGGTGGGGACGTCTGACTGGGGAGGGAAACCAGGCCTGGAGTTGAGCAGAGGTCACGATCAAAGATAAAGCCTTGTTTATGGAGTCGTATCAATCAAGGCGATAACCGGACTCCTGGCAGTGGCTGAAATCATCCTTGGAGAATGTTGATGAAGAACGACTGGCCAGCTACGGGACTTGGGAAAATCCTCTCACTTATAGACTGGTTCTGGGACAGGCAACTGGAAAGGTCAGTACAGAAGGATCAAGACGACCCTGTCGTGGAGGTTGCAAGAGGACTCCAAAGGCTGCGCCACGACCTCAGACCCAAGAGAATGGATCTGAGCTGAGGTCTGAGAGGAACTGGTGCGACTGCTCTGAAGGCTGCAGTAGCGGGGACACCCGGAGCTGGACCAGCGAAGGGCTCAAAGGCTGGGATGGGATGACGGGACTATCAATCCCATCTTCAACTGCTGGGCTTTTATTATTTTTTTTTTCTGCCCTACAAATGCTAATGTCACCCAGGACTCTGTCCTTGGCTGGAAGCTCACAAAAGTGAAGGCTCTCTGGGTTTCAAATAACAGAAAGTCACTCCAGCTGGCTGGAGCGGAAAGATTTATTGGAAGGATGCAGTTACCTCACAGGACCCAAAGGGCTGTGACTGAGTCTCGCACATAAGCTCTAACCAGAAACCAAGCACCGCAGGGCTGCTTCTCTCTCACTGCTCCCTCCGCTGTCTATTTTTAAGCCCCTCTCTGCTCACTGCAAACCAGCTGCTCGGATTTTCCAGACCACGTGACTGAAAGCATGGCTGCCCCCCACTCTTGAGTCATGTCCCTTGCTCAGGCATGCAGAGGATCACCTAAATGCAGGCACAGTCTCGATGTCCTCCAAGAGCTGAGACTGAGTTCGTCAGCTTGAATAGATGCCTATGTGAGGTCACCCAGCTGGGGTAAGACCAGCAAGGTCACACTGCACCGGCAGCAGTGTGGGGGCTGGGTTCTGGAAGTGAGAGGATGGGGAAAGCTCCTCCCAGACAAGGAAGAGGATGGATCCTAAAAGCGAGGGGTAAGGGCAGCTTCTCTGTCACCCTTTCTTTGTTCTTTCCTCAGAGAGCCTGGATGCTCCTGAGTAGCAAACTCAGGGATGTGAACCTTCTTAGAAGGTCCCAACCAGAAAGGCTGCCTAGGTTGTTACCTTCCTCTATGACCAGCCCTGGCCGCATGCACTTGAGTACCCACAGGGGACTTGCCCATACCCTCTGGATGAACCAGAGTTGAGTGGGGTCAGTCAGAGCCTATTCCTAGATGCTCTGAACTTGGATCTGGTTGGATCACGGACCAGTTCTTCGTGAAGATGGTGTAAAGCTGTTGGTAACTACGGAAGAAGGGAGGACTCTGGAGGTGCTAGTGTGGATCCTGAGGCCCAGCTGCACCCCATCCTCCCTCTCTTAGGTCTCAGAAAGTTAATTCAGTGATTTTCTTTTCTTTTTCCTTTTTCAAAGTAAATTCTCATTGGGTAGTTTTCTGTCATTGAGATAAAATGTCTTGGTTAATCTAGAATCACGGGAGTTGCTCAATAGACATTCCCAGACTCACCTCTTGCTTCCTACATCCATGGAAGTAACTCCTTTTTTTCCCTTGTCATCTTGTTCAGGACAGACAGATGACAGATAGGAGCACCAAACAGAAGTTTGGGACTCTGGCCATTACTGAAAGAATGGCTTTGTTAATAAATCGTATTAGTGGGTTTTTTGTTTGTTGATTTTTGTAGTTAAGAAATCTAAAATCTCTCCTTTATGTTTTGAGACCAGGATCAATGACTCGCTCAGTCTGTCTACTATGATGGGAACACTTGCTGAGAAAAGTCAAACTGGAATACTGTGAACAAAATCATACACACATCTCAATGATACCGTAACCATTTCTGTCTTTGAGTAATATTTCATTCATGTTGAGAAATGATTTTCATTGCTTCTTCATTTAGTTTATGAATGTTTGAACAAGCCTTTAATTTTTAACAAACTCCGTTTTGGGATCATTTTAGATTTACAGAAGAATCATGGAAACAGTGGTGTTCCTGCATGGCCCTCACCTAGTCTCCCACACTGTTACAAGCAGCAGAAAAAGCCTGAGCTTCATTCATCTCTACTGTATGTTCCTAGGGGCCCATCTAGAGGAACAAATCACATTTAGTCATCCCATATCCTTAGGTTTCTTTGGTTTATCACAGCTAAAAGCTTTATTTTTCTTAAGGCTATCTGCTAATAATTTATATGAGCATGAAGCTTGTTTAATGCTTGCTACACAAATTTATATTTTTACTTTATCTTTTAATGTTTAGCACTTTAAAAACAAATTACATTAATTTCTTTTACAAATGTTAATGTTCTGAAATCTGAACACTTAAAATGGCAAGATCAGTATTTATGAATTATTTTTAATAGATGCTATGCTATATGCTCAGTGTCTCAGTTTGCTCCAGGAAAGCAGTCACTGGATCCCAGGGATGTGGTAGGGTGTGGAGACTCCTAACTTTGGGACGGTTGAACTTCAAGAGCAGAGCACAGCTAAACTTCCTTGAGCCAGAAGTATGCAGCAGAGGGTTGTTGGCCAGCTCAGGCGAGTGTCTCCAAAGCAGGAAGCCCAGGTTCAGGTTACTTAAAAGAACCCCAAATCACACCCTTTTGTCCATTAAGACCCCAATTGCATTCTGGTTTTCTCTGCATAAAGAATGGCTGGCCGCCTGGTCTCAGCCGATTCCTGTGTTCTGTATACCCCCTGATGTGCGCTCCAGGGACTTTATATAAGAGAAGCCTTTGTTTTTTGTTCATTGCTTAGATGGCAGTAAGCTTGACATTCCACCAATGTTGAGCAAATGAAGGATGATGACACCACTAGCAGGCCAAAGCTAACCCTCCCCAGAGCTGATAAGAGCTAGGGACCCAAGCAGGCAAAGAGTGGAATGAACAGTCTCCAGTTCACAGTATGAAGAATGGAGAGCTCACAGGAGTGGAAAGGAAAAACCACTGGGTGGAGGGGCCAGCAACGGCAGCCTGACTCAGGGCTCTTAGACACATGGAAAGAGATTCCTACCTCTAGGTCCAATATCAGCATTCAAAAACTGTGACGAAGAGTTTACTCATAAGCAGACAGCACGGCAAAAGAGTGAGCTCTGTGTGACCTTCACCTAGATTACAATTCACTGGTCTGTCCAGAACTGCCTTTCCACAAGCATCCGGCTTCATTTTTCCTGTCCATAGTTCATGGCATACTCAAAGTCTCGGAAGCTGACGTGACCGTCTGAGTCTTGATCTGCTTCCCTGGAAAACAACATGGAAAGTTACTTACACATTATTCCTGTCAGCACCTCTGTATCAAGAGCATTCTGGAACCTTCCCTTCTCTGCATGAAGCATGAGGGAGGAGCCAACCCTATCTGAAGACCTAGGCTGATGCCTGTGCTTCCCTCTCTGGCACTACTAACACCTAAAGTACAGAGGAAAGAAGGGGGATTTATGAAAACCCACAGTAACACAATGGAATGCTTCTGAGGGATGGATCTAAATGCGTATGTTACTCAAGAAAGGGAGGAATACGCTGCAGCTGGGGCGACAGTGTTTGACAAGCATGTGCGGAGCCCTGAGTTTCACCCTCGCACTGCAGAAAACTGGGAACAGAGGTACAACACCTATAATCTATCACTAGGGAGCTGGAGGCAGGAGGATCAAAAGATCAGGGTCCTCTTCATCTACATAGTGAGTGTGAGGCTAGCCTGGGCTATATGAGAACCTGTCTCAAACAAAAGTAGGAAAAATTATTGTTCTAGTGATCCCATATATATTACATTTATATACATAATATATACACAAACACATCCTATAACAAAAATGTGAGATGAATAAATAAGAGAAAACTGTTTTAGCAGCCAACAGTGATGGTAACTAAGTTTGATGTCTTACCCACCTCTGCCTTTATACCCCAAGACGGCAGAATCTTAACACCAATTCTGGGGTTGACCCAGTTTATATACAGAGCTACTGAGCCTTAAGGAGGCCTGAAAGTTTTCTACGGATCACACTGATAGAGAGCAGCTAAAATTCAACTCAATCAAGGCCCGTGAAACTCTGAAGTCAGGGCTCCACCGCCTCCTGCCATTGCCACCCTATATAATCAACGCCACACAGGGAGTTCCTGCATGGCTAAGCACGATTCCGCGGTTCCTTCCTGGCTTCACTCGCATTCGTGGGATCACTGTTAAATCCACACAACAGGCGTACTAAGCTTTTCAAATTCCTATGAGGAGTGGCGGAGATGTGAGCCCTTGACTAAGGGTGCGGGAAGCCTCTGAGGGGGTGTCCTCGGAACCTCAGAGACGTGGCTCTGCTCCCTGAACGGGCAGCAGAGAGGGACACATTTTCTAGGTGGTTAAGGTAAGGCACAGCCAGAACACAAAACGGCCAGCAGCAGCTCCTCGGCTGGACCAGCAGGAAAAGACGCGCCTACTAAAGAGCACATCTGCAAGGGGAACGCAGGAGCATGGTCCCAGGTTCCCTTGGGGACATCCTGAAACAAGGCAGGGTACGCCTTCTTCCTTCGGAGCACGGGTGGTTGATGCAAATGACATTCTACAGAAAACAACGGTACCAACCACAACACAGGGCTTTTAAAAGCAAAGACTGGCCTAAGCAAGAAAGCCACTAATCACTGTAATAGTTTTAAAGCAGGCTTTTAAAATATTGAATTCTAAAATAAACTTTCTGAATATTTCATGCCAAAGTCTCTGAAGTCTATAATGGTTCTAGATGGAGTGATGATAATTTTTCTTTCTTTTGAAGTAGAGAAAAAAAAAATCCTACTTCTCTGCCCCAGGGCAAAAACCATGTTGCAGCGTATTGGGATAAAATGACTGCGTACCACGGAGGCTATTCTTCTTGTTATATCTCTTGGTGAAATATACATGGTGATTTCACGCTGTACAGCATGCGGAGCATAATGTCAGATCTCTTCTAAGGGATTTAAAACAATCACAGGATTGCACATCACTGGCTACGGGATATAAACCATCCCTTCAATAAAATTAGATAATTGAAGATCCTTCACATTGCCTAAGTATTTGATTAGAGAAACAGTCTTCTTCCCCTTTCTATTCCGAGCTGGTATGTCTGAACTAAAATCTCACAGGGCGAATAACGCAGGGGAGAACCAGCAGGATCAACTGCTTCTGGTGATATTTTGAGTGTCTTTTCACTCATTTATCGGGACACTAGAAAGGCTGTAGAAAGCAAATCTCTCTGCCCACTTTTCTCCTGTAAACAACCTGTTGTTATCATATTAACATTGAATTATTCTTGTTGTCTTTGCCACAGCTTTCCACAGAAGGTGGGTCCACTGTCACCACGGATGGGAAAGAGGAAAGTCCATTAATATGGCTTAGAGAGGGCACTGTATTCCCATATCAAATGGAGGGACATCTGGTATCTCCTGTTTATGTTTGGAACGAGACACAGTACACTAGCTGATGCTGGCTGACGTTTCACACACATGAACGGTCTGGTCCTTTCGACTTGAACAAAGAGGAAACCGAAGCTTAAGGGTTCAAAGTTTAATTCTTAGTACCAACACAAGCATTCTGTGGGAGACTGGAACACCCACACTCAATCACAGTGTGACACGAACAGGCGGGCTGGTGGGAGAGCTGGAGACGTGGAGAGGGGAGGACTGCCAGTAGGTAAAAAGGAACCTCATTTCTGTTTGTGGGAAAGAAAGCCTTCAACCCCGGTTCTGAAACAGGAACACACTGCTTTAGTGCCACCTGAAAATGCTCAGCCCCCAAATATTTCAGTACCTCTCACTGCTTCTAGAAACAATCTCCAGGAGCGCAAGAGCTTTCGCCCACAGCTGTCCCCACCTCTTAGCTCATAGCAGGCAACGACTCTGTGCTGAATAAATGAATTTGTGGAGGAAATGGAGCCGAGGAAACTGGCGACAATATTATGGACAACGTATTACCTCCCAGGAGGTGTTGGGATCGAATAAAGAGACTGTCCTACTACTGTCCACTGTTGCGAGAGCAGCCAGTGAAATAAAGCACGGGGAAGAAGCCACCTCCAAATACCACCCAGAGATTCACGAGTGAGTCCATTATCGTCTCTGTGCTCAGCTGCATTCGGGAAACACAGGGTGAGCATGGGAAAAAACACAGAGGAGATGGGCTTCGGGAAAGCAGGCTGCTGAGCATGATGAAGGATGAAGGAAGATTCCCTGGAACACTGGGCAGGATAGGTAGATGTATCCAACCCAAGGCCCAGGGCAGCTGTGAATGTGGCTCAACATAAAATCGTAAAACTTGCTTAGAGAGAGAGAGACAGACAGACAGAGTGTGTGTGTGTGTGTGTGTGTGTGTGTGTGTGAGAGAGAGAGAGAGAGAGAGAGAGAGAGAGAGAGAGAGAGAGAGAGACTTGATTATGTGGGCCTCAAGGATGACCTTCATAGATGACAATGCTATGTCACAGTATCAAAAGGTAGGGGACTGTGAAGCAAAGCTGAACCCTGGACATGCGCGAGTCTACTTTGCCATGGTGAAGCCAGTGAGGAAATTGCTCTCTGGTTTGACACACAGACAGAGATGTTGTCACCTATCTAAGCTCGAGGCTTAGAATGGACTGTTGAAAGGAATTGAGCTTACAGAGATGCATGAGAGGAAAATAAGTTGCTATTAACAATAACAAGTGTTTTCTAAAAAATAAGTCCAATGACATTAAAGGTCCTTTTGATTTGTTTTTAAGATGCATAATAGAGACCTGCCTGGAATTGCTTTTGGCAGCAGGGACTCAAGAGAGCTCGCTGCTCTGTATGGCTTCTGATGAAAAATTGAGGACCCTTTGGGAGAAAAAAAAAGAGAAACAAGAAAAGAGAGGTGCAGGAAGAGAGGTACAGGAAGAGAGGTGCAGGAAGAGGGGTGCAGGAAGAGAAGTAGAGGAAGAAAGGTGCAGGAAGAGAGGTACAGGAAGAGGGGAACAGAAAGAGGGGTGCAGGAACAGAGGTACATGAAGAGAGGAATAGGAAGAGAGGTGCAGGAAGAGAGGAATAGGAAGAGAGGTACAGGAAGAGAGATGCAGGAAGAGAAGGTGCAGGACAAAGGGTGCACACCACACAAGGGGATGGAGCAGTGTTTAAAAGCGCTCCAGTGAGCTGCCATGTTCACAAGGAGCATCTATGGTGTTTAATATAACCTCTTCCTGACTGCCATCGAGGATTGTGATAGATGCACACACTATGAGGAGCTTGAGTCTGGAGTCAGGGGCTGAGAGGACCAAGGAGAGAGCTGTCTGAGCAGAAGCAGAGGGAGGAGGAAGGCAAATGGGCTGTGGTAATGTGGTCCATCAACTGAACTAATTCCCAGATGGGAGAGTTGAGGGCCAGATGCTCTCTGGAAATTTGGAGGAATCCTGAGAAGTGTTTAGGTTCCTACAGGGTATGGGATGGGGTTCTGTGCAACCTTCTCTGGACTCAGGAGTGCGGGAAGACCTTCAGGCAGGACTGGAGACCACCAGCTGAACTCTAAGGTTTTCACTTTTCTAAAACAAACATTCTTCCATACACTATATTACAGTAGGAAGTAATGTGCAGTTACTTTCATGAATATAAGACTCAATGTTTTCTCTTGTGCACATCCTAATTGGTTAATCAAAGCTGTCTCGTGGTGATGTTGTGTAGACTTTGGTAGGCAGAGCTGGCACTTCCCTACTTCCTCATAACCAGAGGCTATGAGGTCTGAGTCTTGGGGAACCAGGGTTTCCCACTGTGATCTCTCACAAGGCAGGCCACAGTATTGCCTACTGATTTCTGAGGGGACACACAAGGTTATGTGTGTGTGTGTTCACATATGCATGAGAGCACATGTGTGTGCTAGTTCATGTGGGGTCCAGAGGATAGCCGGGGGTGTTGTTTCTCAGGTGCCGCCCACCTTTCTATTTGAGGCAGAGGGGCTCACTGACCTGGAAACTGACACTTGAGCTAGGCTAACAATCCATGCAGCAAGAACCCACTTGTCTCCTTCTCCCTGGTGCCTGGATTACAAACGTGTGCCATCAAGCCCAGTTTTGTTTTGTTTTTAAATTTTTTATGTGGGTTCTGGGGATCGAACTCAGGTCCTTGTGCTTGCAAGGCTAGCACCCAATTAACTGAGCCGTGTACCGAACCCCAAGAGTTCTTACTTTAATAAAAAATATGTAAATAGTGAGTGTTTCTCTTAAGTAGTAACTGTTTCTTATACAAACATTTTAAACATAACTTCTTAGAATGCCCTGAAAATACTTGTTTCTTGAAAAGTTGTTTTTGTTGTAAAATCATTTCAGAGTAGCTCTTGGCAGGTCTCCAAAGGAGATTTCAGACGGGAATACCGACGTTTCCAAAGTTACTTAAGGGAAAAAGAAAAGCGAAACCAAGAGAAAAAGGCTTATAGATGGTACTACATTAAAATAATGCAATGTTCTTCATTAAAAATGACATAAAGACTATGAAAATGACATTTTAAACTATGAACAAGAATGCAAGCTAGTATCTTTGTTACAATTGCAACCCCATAAATATCTATATTCATTTGAGTGGAAGCCAGAGGTTATACGCTAAATAGGAGAAAGATGACGGAGTGATGACCAATTCCACCTTAAAGTATTACTTAAGGGGGTTGAGGAGATGGTTCAGTGGGTAACCACCTGCTGTGCAAGCATGAAGGCCAGAGTTCAGATTCCCAGAACCCGCACGACGCCAGACACAGCAGCACACATCTGTAATCACAGTGTTCTTACAGCGAAATGGAAGCAGAGAGTGGAGAGCTGCAGGGATCTCGTGGGTCAGCAGCAAATGACAAACAGATCCTGCCTCAAACAAGGTAGAAGGTGAGGACTGAGGCCTAAGACTTCTGGCTTCCATGCGCGTGCCTGCATACACAAAAAGGCAAAGAACCAAAGTGTTCCTTAGTATTGCATATTCTCTCTTTAGTCTGAGTATCCCAAACAGCCTATTTCCTAGTGTGCAGATCCTTAGCAGCTAGAGCAGGGGTTTTCGACCTCAGCGGAGAGAGTTTTATTACAACAGAGCATGACTATACACTGTGGGTGCTCAGCGGGATCTCTGCCCTCTATCCACATGATACCCCCCAAACTGCAAGTGTTCCTGGGGTGATGGTGGCAGAAGGAAAGACCAAGTCCTCCTTGATTGAGAACTACTGAGCTAAAGGAACCACAGTTTGAGGCAACCACTGGGAATGTTCTTGCTAAATCAACATGTACTAAAATAATGGCTTTGGTTGGGGGATGGCCCAGTGGATAACACACTTGACACAGGCGCACAGGGACCTGAGTTTGAATCCCCAGAACCCATGGATAGCCAGCTCGCCTGGTACATGCACTGATGAACAGCACCAGAAAGGAGAGCCTGTCTCAAACAAGGTGGAAGGTGAAGACACACACTGAAGACTGTCCTCTGACCTACACGTGTATACTATAGCACACATGTGCTCACAGGCACACACATGCTACATACAAACACATACACACACACACAATATACATCATACATACAGGCGGCATACACACACATACACACCGAGGTTAAAAAAGCAATTGTCTTAAAGACCTTTCTTCAACAAATACTTTGAGTGTCCCCTGAGGCGCGTGCTTTCTGAATGGATGGTGCAGACCACGGCCCAGTTCTGTGTCTGGCCACCGCTAGACTTGAGATGAAAAGCAGCCCAGTGAAGACCAACACTGAGGGGCTCCTGCTGGTGGGAGCAGGGCTGCCAGACATCCCTGTGTTCCTAGCAAACACACTGACAGTCAGTAATTATGTGAGTCACTGCCATCATCAAGCATGGCTTTTGAAAGCTGACACCGTATTTGATTTCCTTGAAACATGAATGAGAAATTCAGTGTGGAAGCAAAAATTTAAATGAGAAAAGTTTTTTTATGGAGGGCAGTTTTGGAAAAGAGGAAATGGGGAGAGAGCGCATTTCTTTTCGGTTCTCTGTGGAATAATTTCAATGAAAGTCAAAACTGCCATTCTATTAGGGACAAAACTGTCATATTGACAGAACAGGAAGAGTAAAAATTATCCAGCAAGCAAGGAGCCCCCGCTGGGGAAGAGAGGACCCGCCAATTGAAGATGCAGTAATGACAGCTTTCCCCACAGCAGACTTCTCTTGTGAGGACCCTGCCGCTTCCCTCCACTGGCGAGCTCGACTCTTTGTTGATGAGAGTCCTGCAGGGCTCTGCCGCAACTGCGTTGGTAATGTGTTTATTAATTTTACCTTTTAAAGACACATGTTAAGGAAAATCACTCAGATGCTCAGGGAAGATGAACAAGAAATGGGGTGATTTCTGGTCTTTCCTGGACTTCCACGTGACTGGCAACCTCTTCACTGCACATTTGACCCCTCTGTGCTCACCTTGCACCCTGCACCCACTTTACTCCCACTGTTGGGGGACACTGCCTTGGTCATGCCCTGCGGGTATCTAGCCGTTTGCCTGGGACTGCTCAGACAGCTGGCATGTGTGCACATGTGCACACACAAGCATAAGACACAGGAACAGAAGGCTTTATGGCCCTACAGGGGATTCAGTGGATAAAATGGGATAAACTATTAACCTTTGTCTCTTGGACAGCCAACTCTGAGGTCTTTTCTTGGGTTTGTGCAGTTCCAATGTCTCCCATTGTGGTACTGAACTCAGTAACAGACACTGGTGTTGTTTCTCCCTCTCACTCTCTGTATCACAATAACGGGCACTCAAATCTTCCTGGCAGGCTATGTTTTCAGCAGGAATCCAGGCTCAGACAGCAGAAGGTTTCTTTTGGGAGATGCAGTCCATTTGAATGGCGCATTTAAATTGCCGTCAGCCAGAGCACGTCACTTCAGAGTCTCATTTAGTTGAAAGGGATCTCAGGACTTGCAACACATCCATCTTCAGCTATTTTCAAAATGCTTTTTAGACCAAATTAAACATGCCTTTACAAAGACAGATGAAGTCTGAAGTTGTGGACAAGTGAAATGACAGTTCTAGGAAACCGTACAGCAGACTGCTCACCACTGTCGCATGCATATCTGTTCAATAATATTTAGTCTGCCAACAACAAGTAGCAATATTAAGCCTTTAAGTAGCCCATCATTGTACAGAAAACACACCACTGAATATAAGTTCCTTACAGGACGACTGGGAAGGTAGAGTGACTGAACAGGCTTACATGGGTCTGTTACATGAGCTATGAATGATAAAAGGGTGCCCAGACTAGGCCAAGAATAAAGACTTTCAGAAGCCATGGAGCCCTGGGCCTCGTTAGCACCAAGTGCAGTTAGGAACAATAACAAAGTGGTTGCCATTAGTTACCCATATCCAAGCTACCCACTCTACTAGGTAACAGCTATTACCTAAGAGGGACAGATCCCAACCTCAAGTTCTAGACATAGGACTGGACTGGTCTAAGTCAATCATAGTAATCTTACCTCCCCTTAGCACAGTGCTTGTTAAGAATTGATTGGCTTATGTCAGCTGATATCTGGCATTTCTTCCCTGCCACCAGTGATTGGTAAAAGTTGATCCACATGTGATAACATCTGGAGAGTCTGCAAGCTGAAGAGGTTCTTCCAGTGTGGACATCTGGGATGTGAAAGGGTGGTCCGGTCTTAGGACAGCATTTTCCTTCCATACGGATGCACGTCTGCACAGAGCCCTGGCATCCAGTGGCACAGAGATCTGATGGTTTGTGCACAGGCACCCCAGTGTTGATTAACAGCTGGAGCTATCTACATGGATGGGAGGGCTCAGAAGAGCTAAGGGTGCTAGAGTTTTATCAAAACATACCTGAAACTTGTCCTATTGAAGATTCTTAGTCACTGACCCTAAATCCCCTGGTATTTCAGGCCTTTTGTAAAAGACTCCTTGCCATTTGCAAGAGAAACCACCCTAATGTGCCCACTATCCTGCTTTCAATCCTTTCTAAACCCAGGTAGACGAGACAATAAATACACAGTAGCCGCCCCTTTGTTTTCTCAGGCTCCCAGTGGATGACTGAAACCATGGACAGCATCTAGCCCTCCGTCTACCATATTTTTGCTACACATGAGTACCTGTGGCCATGTCTAATTAGACACTGTAAGAGAATTGACAACAGCAATGAGCAGCACAATAGTACACTGATAAGGATACATCATGATGAAATTGCTACCACTATGACTGCCACATGTTGGGGCCACTGTTAATTTATTCCACAAATTCATTTATTCAACACCCAGTTACTGCCTTCTATGAGCTAAGAGGTGGGGACAGGTGTGAACAAAAGCAAAATAGCCCCCTCCACACACAAGAAGGATAGTGAGCAACTACAGGCAGCTAGAGCGCACAATGTGGCGATGCAGGACAAGAAAACGACTCCGTGCCACAGGGTGAGTAAGAGGCCCTGCTGGTAGAGGAATGCACCATCTAAAACCTGTGAAGTATTTATTTCTCAACTTTCCACTTAATATTTCTGGGCCGAGGTTCTGAATAATTGTATCTAAGGGAAGTAAAACCTTTCCTTAGATAGAACTACCTATAAGGGGATAAGGGGACTACCATAGTTTGGGGGGAAAATAGTTTCTCATTCTAATTTCTCCTCAGATGTTGTCATAATATTCTTGACTATTTTCTTTAGTTCTGTAATTTAAAGAACCAACTTGCTGGTTGCCCCTATTATAATTTCTGTTTATGAATCTATTTAGAGACAGAGTCTTATATAGTCCAGGCTGGACTTCAATTCAGTATGCAGCCAAGGATAACCTTGAACCTCTAAGTTTCTTGCATCTGCTTCCCAAGTTCTAGAACTATAGTCATGGGCTACTATGCCTGGATTTTTACATGGTGCTGATCGGCATGGAACTCAGGGCATTGTGCATACTAAATAGGCAGTCTATTAAGAAGACTACATACTCAGCTGAATGGAGACTTTATCTATGGAGACTTTATCTGTGGTGTCTGTGTGCATATGTGTGTGTGTGTGTAGTGTGTACACACATGTGCGTGTCTAGGCACAGAAGTGAGAGGGGAACATTGGGTATATTTTGTTCTATCACTCACTATTCTCTTGAGTACTGAGTCTCTTGATGAACCTGGAACTAGGCTGACAGATAGCAAGCCCCACTGATACTTTCCCCACTGCATCTCCACCCCTAACAGTGCTGGGATTATCCCTGGCTTTTTACGTAGGTTCTGGGGACTTGAACTCAGGACCTCATGATTGCCTAAGTACTCTTACTTAATGAGCCATTTCCCCAGACCATAAATATTATTCTTAATATGCAGCTCTGCCTTCTAGAGCTGACAAAGTAGACCAGCCCAAGCAAAGAGAAAAGTGGGTGGGAAATACAAGCATGTTTGGGAGAGTGATTTATCCTGAAAGACTCACTTTCTCCCAGATACGACATTTTAAGAATAAGGAGTCAGAAAGTTAGACATTTTAGAAGAAGAAAAGAATGTAAGTTTAGATGTCTAATTATTGACCACCTGTAGGCCTGGGGATAAATGCAATCATTATGTGGCCCAACTCCCACATCTGGCAGTCTGATACTTCTTCTGTAGCAAGTGCTTTAGCAGAGTCGCTAACAAACATTGATGCTATCTTGTTCTTTCAGTTCAGTTCTCTGGAAGAGAAACTGTGATGGAAGAAAACAGCAGAGACCAGGCAGCCCCAAGGATGGGGAGAAGAGTCGACACAGCATCTTGAACTAATCACTAAAAAAAAAAAAAAGGCACCTTGTACTTATGGGTCACTAGCTCTCTCTGTCCTCAATGCTGCAGTAGAAACTGCCCAGATAGGCACTCCTGTCTCCGCTGGGCTGCCCCAGGACTTTGTAACCATGGGGAAGGCTTTGTGTCCATTGGAAAATCTCTTAGCAGTTCAAATTCCTAGCTCTTCACTTGTCAATCTGAACGACTGCACTAGACGATAAAGTCTGAGTTAGCTCTAAAACGTGATGAGCTCTGTTGTACAACGAGTGTCTTTGAATACAGAAAATTTAAAACGCAGCCCAACTTCAGTTAGTCATTTAAAAACAGAAGCTAGTCTTTGACCCTGGCCACGGCCCTAAGGAACCAAACACAAACAAAAATGCAAATGAAAAGAGAAAAGACCCGGCATTCAGCAGTGGGAAGTGCGAAGGGGATAGAGCCATTTCTATTTCAAATAATCACTTCAGCTGAGATATCCAGTGTCATCTTGAACTTGATTATGAGATAAAAGAAATGGGACAGAGATGGCAATCATTTAATCTCTTAAGAACAGCTATTCTGGAGAGCTTTTCACTCCACGTTCAATAGATTTCTAGCAGGTTGTGATCTGGCTAGAAAGAACGCATAATGATGAGGAAAATTATGTTTTCAATAACACATGCTCTTACGGTACAAGTCTGTCCACAAAGGAGGCAATCAAACGAACTCTGACCACTTTAACAGATGGCGTAATGGCTCAGTGCACAGATGCGGCCTCCCTGAAAGCAACAAGTTCACATCCTTGACTGGAGGTTTCGGAATGAGCTGAACTTTCAAGTGTAATGCAGGAAAGATTACACAGTGCCAGACGAGAGTGCCAAGTGTGCGTGGGTTCAGGGGCTCGTGGAGACGGGCTCAAAGAATACAGCTTTAATGAGCTTGATTTTGCTAATGCAGCACATAGAGTTGAAGTTGAAATGTGAACTACCAACACGGAGCCATTTGTAGGTGCCCTGCTAATAACACTGTTGGCCACTGTTTGCTGGTAAGCTTGTCTTGCAAAACCGCACTGCCTCGGAGTCAGAAAAAGACCTGATTGTCAAACAATGCTTATTTTCTCTGAGATGGATGTTTTGGAGTAGAATATATTTTTAATAAGATGCAACAGAAAAATAGTAGAAATTTGTTTAGTTGTTCTTTTTAAAGAAATTCAACGAATCAAATCTAAAATTCATCTGGAAAAACAAATATCCCATAAGATTCAGAACTAAAAAAAAAAATGATGTTGAACCAAAAATATGAGTCCTCAGTAATTAAAACAGTCTGATCATTCTGAATCGGCAAGCACTAAGCAAATTCTGAAATATGATACATAGATTTAGCAAAGATCACATGAGACACTTGGAGGCGCCAGGATGAAAATGGCTGTAAGGGCAGAAGCTTCGGTAACCGGCTGCATAGTGGGAAACTCACGCTAGCCTCCTTGCCAGCAAAATTCTCCTTTCCTCTCTACAGTATGGCAGTGGGGCTACATTTCCAGCCCTGAGAATCCCAGCAGACCCCGCAATACGACACAACTAGAATAGCATGTGTCCAAGGGTCTAGGCCATCATCAACCCCCAGGGACTGTGGCGTGGCCAGATTCTGAAAGGCACCCTCATCCAGGGTCAGCAAAGACTCTCTGGAAGTTCAAGTGATTTGCTCCACATAGCTTGATTATAGAAAATTTATTGTAAAACTATGAGAAATTAGGTTTTATCTGCTTCCCCCCCACCAAGTAAAGGAGAATATAAAAATTTTTAGTTTTAAATAATCCACTTGGGAAAATAGATTTTACACTTGGGCCCATTTCTTAAGGCTGTGCATCAGTGGGCTGACAGGAGGTCTGGCTTTACTTCAGCATAATTATAATGCATTATTTATGTTTCATTTATAGCATGCTCCTAGCATTTAGAAGTTCTGGGCCTGCCGACAGTAATAAACAACATGAAATGGAATCATATTTCATAATGAAATAATTCCCTCAAATTATCAGAAATATTCTATTAATGAAGGCTCCCGGTCAGCAAGAAGTCACATCAAATGGGACCACAGGCTTGAACATGATTTCGATCCGGAGAGGCAAGAGTTCAGAAGGCATGACAGGCATTTAGAAAATTATGACACACATAGGGAATGTGATACGGTCCAATACATCCCACGACAAAATTGAGGGGCCCTGGTCAAAGCGCAAGAGGGGACATTCAAAGACTGGCCCCTGGACATGCTTCTGAATTTAATACCTAGAGAACCCCCCTCCTTCCCTACAGCTGAACTAGGGCCAGGAACTGCTAAGCTTGTGTCTCACCACCAAGCCATGGCACTAGCCCTTTGTTTGTTTTGACACCAGGTTGGCCTTGAATGCAAGCTCTTTTTCCTTTAATCTCCTAAATGCTGACATTCCAGGCACAGGCTTGTTTTTTACCCCTGCAGTAATTCTCAAGGCCAGCGTGGAGGGGGAGGAAGAAAAGGAACTACAGGGAGGGCAGTCCCACAGATGCAGATGACATCCCCGCACCCCAGCTAGATAGGCTTCTCCCCTGCAGCCTAGCACTGAGCTTCCTGCTGAGGCTGGCAGAGCACTTGCCTTAGAGAGAGAGAGAGAGAGAGAGGAGGAGATGGCTCTCTGAGGCTTTGGGCTGAGAACAGACACTGGCTCACCAGGGGTTTCAATAATGTGTAAATCACGAAGGGACATTAGAGATGTTGGGGGGCTCTTCCTAGCCTTGGGAAGAAACTGCTCTCCCATAAATTGCCACACTAATACCGATTTCAGGGATTCAAATTACTGGCCTAATCCAGCATGACATTTTCTGCCCATTATCTAGTTTCTCCTGCCTCCAGGCAGGGCCACATCATTGATTACGGAGCGTTTCAGCCACTAAAAAAGATCACGCTCATCATTAAGGACATTAAGTGTTGATCTGTGCTGGCTAAGTGACTTAAAAGGTTCGTGCCCTTCTAGTAACAACTCCAAGAGGCCATTTCAGGATATTTATTAAACAAATTAAGTATTTACATTATGCTCAAGCACAGAGGCACAGCAATTGAGTATGAGGGTATCAGAAAACAAAACCAGGAGACTGTGTGTGAGAAAAGCCAGCTTGCTTGCTTTCCTAGACAAGGAGGCAGGGGACCCTCCAAATGTTTGGTGAAGAGTCTGAATTGGGTAGGTCCTCATAGTCACCTGCCTCCTAGTGTGCCCTGTCTCCAGACATTTTCCTTCTAGAGACAATGTGTTAACTAGCAATACGATGAGGAAGACTGGGAGGATTTCAGGAAATCTTCAAAACTGAAGAAATACAGGAAATGGAGACGCCTTTCTGTTTCCCCACACTCCATATTATTAGTGCCAGAATCATTATGAATGTGCTCGGCAGAGTGGTTTTCTCATCCTATGGTATGCAGACAAAGGAACCCAGGCTTCTTCAAGAAGCAGCAGTCCGTGAGGGCTGGCCCATCTCTGTGGTTGGTAGTGTTCTTCCCCGCAGCCTATGGAACACACAATGGGCAGGAACACAGAAACCTTGCCCGCTGTGCTGTGCCCAGGACTCAGCCCAGTGTCTGGTCTCAGCATCTGGTCCACAGTGCTGTTTAATGAATATGTGTTGACCACATGAATGGATGCATAGAAGAGTCTACGCAGTCTATGTAGATGGGAGAGAAACATAACTTTCCATGCATGTTGCCACGGCCAACCCTTACAGTGGCTATTCAAAGAATGGTTAGTATGGCTCAGGGTTTGAGGGGAGCGGGACAGGTGTGGTGTCAGGAGCCTGTGGCACTGGTCAGATGGTACCCACAGTTGAGATGCAGAGAGATAAATGCTGCTGCTCAGCTCCCTTTCTCCTTTGGACCCCATAGAACAGTGACTATTGTGTTCTGGCAGGCCTTCTGATCTCAGCTAACCTAGTGCAAACAACCCTTACAGACAGAGAACTATCAGAGGAGGGTACAGAGCAGGCTGGGCCTTGCCCCGAGTGACTCCATCTTGAATAACATTGTCAAGATGGAAGGACTCCGCACTTCATACAAATAATCAACCCCAGACATTGGGAGTGAATTAAGACCTAGACTTTTCCACAGTTATCAAGACACATAGCTAATGCGTGAAAGGAGGTCTGGGATAAAGTCAGGTTTATTTAATACAGTGCACAGACGATACAGAAATGAAACCAGTGACGAACCTGCTGGTCCAGGTGTCACTGCCTCTTTGTTTCCAAAGAGATGAGGAAGGTGCGGAGAAGGTCACCGAGCTGTGGCTTAAGTAAGCCCTCCACAGTCCAAGAGAGTGTGAGACCCTTTCCCCCTGGTTTTATAGGGTCATATATCTTCAGAGAAGACTTTGCCCATTGGGCCAAGCCATTCCATACAACTGGCTAGTGGACCAAATTCCCACAATATATGCAGAACATGGTAAAATGAGACAGTATTAACACCCTATGTTGGACATGCTGAACTTCAATAACTTAACAAACCAGACCAACGACACACAGGATGTATTCACATCAGTCCACAGTGTGGAACACTTAACTATTCCTTTGTCATAGGCCACCCTGGTGTACGAGTCATGGCTTTTGCTCAGGAGATGACCAACAGTAAAGCCTCAGCAGACCCCAGACTCAGTGTGCTCCCGCTAACAGTGCCCACTTCATGCTCTCCAAACAGTTCATCTGAACACCTCTGCCGCTGACCGGTGAAGCCAGGGTCTGACATCCTGCACGGACTGTATCTCTCTGCCCTTCCCCACCTCGTTGTAATCCTGGGAAGCACGATGTGTCACTGGAGGTCAGAGTATTAGTAACAGAACTTGGAACAGGACAAAGAGCTTGTGCTTGCTGTGGACAGAAAGTCAAGGCAAGTCAGAAATAGGTGGTGAAGTGGAGCCCATGGGACTGGCTGAGCGACAGCAGCTTGGTGGTCTACTGGTGCCGTCACTCACTCACAACAGGTGACAATCGGCATTGTTTCGAGCCTTCAAGTCTGCGGTAATTTATCATAACCACACAGCAAAACACAAGGAAGAGAATGGATATAGTTCTGGGTAATTTTACGTTTGTCAAGACACTGATGCAGAGATTACAGACATTTGGAAATATTCACCTATAGTCAATCACCTAACACGTTAGATGATCCTTAAACATCACTTTACCTGTCATGACCTCAGTTTTATTATCTATAAAAGGAAAAAACATTTGAGCCTGGTTCGTTTTAAAGCTCAGCACTTATGAGCTGGGGAAGGAAGAAACGCTTTCCTGTTTCATACCTGCCAGGACTTGGCAAACACCGAGGACAAAGTGATATTAAAAATAGTGATCTGTACAAAAGAAGAAAAGGTTCCATTTTTTTCAAAAGAGTTCAAAATAAAAGAATCTGGGAATACCTTAATAAGAAACGTGTTGAACCTGCAGAAAGAAAACTACAGAATTCCGTGGAGACACATAAAGGGGTATTTGAGAATGTGGAGGGACGTGCAGCGTGTGTACCTGGACGGGAGGACTGGACCCTGGAAACATGCCAGCATCTTCCCAGGTAATTTGTAGGCTGAATGTAATTTTCATCAAAACCCCAAAGGAGCTCGGAACGTCACAAAAAAGTGATTCTACCATTCATCTGGAAAACAAACAAGCAAGTAAACAGAGCCGAAAGGCAACTTAGAACCAATAAAGAATTAGGTTTTAGAATATGTCCTAAGAAATGAGCTGGGAAGGTGTGTGCTTCTGGAGCAGGAATACAGTGCAAGGGGCAAAATACCTGGGCAGGTCCCCGCGCCTGCAGAAGAACTGAATGCAAAACACAGGCTGGCCCTGCTTTGGACAACAACCCAAAACCAAAACAAAGAAATAAACAAAGTCAACTCAATATAGCACATAAGATACACACACACACACACACACACACACACACTTTGCCCCACACTAAGTACCAAATAAATTTCAAATACATAAAAGTGCAAAACAGTTTTAAAATTCATACTAACCAAGAAAAGGGAAATGGATTTCAACCCAGTCTTTAGGCGAGGAAACCTTTCCTAGTATGAATGTGACAGAATGAACTGTGAAAGAAAAAAGTACGAAGTTGAACAAACAAAAAGTTAAAATGGGCCTGGTAAGACGGTGTGGCTTAGTGTCGAGCCCGACTACCTAAGTTCTGTTCCTGGGGCCCACATGGTGGAAGGAGAGAATCAATTCCTGCAAGTTATCTACTGACTTCCACTTACACACTATAGCACAAGTATGTCCCCCCCACTTACACACTATAGCACAAGTATGTCCCCCCCACTTACACACTATAGCACAAGTATGTCCCCCCCACTTACACACTATAGCACAAGTATGTCCCCCCCACTTACACACTATAGCACAAGTATGTCCCCCCCACTTACACACTATAGCACAAGTATGTCCCCCCCCCCACATACACAAAACTAAAATGAACAACAGTATAATAAAATCAAAAAGTAAAGTGTCTGCACATCAAGAAGCCATTGTAAAAATGAGATGAAAACAATAAACTAGATAGGTAGTTGTAATAAAAACAGAAGCAGGAAGAAGGGACCAAGGGACAGTAAGGCACAGTTGCTGGGAAGTGGGAAGTGGGAAAAACCAGTGGCAGAGACTTACTTGGGGAGGGAGGCAGAAGGGCACCAAGAAGGAAGAGGGAAGAGAGATAAATAACACTAAGGACATTCAAAAAGCCACAGGGAATTGTACTATTTTATTTTTACTTAAAATTACATATAATACACATATATGTGCGTGTGCATGTGTGCGCGCGCACACACACACACACATTGCTCCTTCCTCCCAAATATAGGCTATCCAATGCCGTGGGAAACCTCCTTTAAAGTTGGACAGGGGAGCCCAAGGGATCCCTAACAGTTTAGGCTACTGTTGTTGCTCTTGTTGCCTTCCAGACAAGAAGGTGAGAACCTGTGTCTGGCAACACCACAGACCTGGGCTATGTGACTTGGAGGAACCGGTGTGAGTCTGAGCTGGTTCTGAGGACTAACACTCATAGCACCGGAAGGAGCTGTGTGACCTCCCAAGGGGACAAAGCAATTGATAGTCCTATTCAACTGCAACAGCTATAAACCACAGCAATGCCCGGTACGAAGAGATAGTTCTAAAGGTGAAATAGCAGCACGTATATATTGGGGATAAGCAACAGCCCCCTAACTGGACTTAAACCCCACTCAGTGAGAGGAAGTTTATGCCTAGGACTGTAAATTAGCTGTGGCTGGTGAGCTATGGAACCTAATGGAGAACCTATTATTGCCACTTTAATACTGGGAAACTCTCTAACCGCAATCTTAATACTTTTCCTTCTAGCTATAGATACGTAGAGTTCTCACCCTTCACCCACAGAGCTTCCTTTGGTAGCAGAGACTACTCCAGAGGTCTATAGCTGCTCAGAATGTAGAGGACATCTGACTGCAGTGTTGCAGTTAAGGCTGGGGGGTGGAAAGACTGTCAGTGCCGGAGGACCATGACATCCACTGTAAGAGTCTCTCTAAGATCAAATAAAAAGGATGCAAAGTGGGGGGTGAGGTGGGGTGTGGATCTGGGAGGGGGTGGATACAATCAAGACATATTGTATGAAGTTCTCAATGAATAAAAATTTAAAGATATAAATGTAAATATTCTACTAAGGGAGAGAAATGGGCAGAAGATGCAAAAAGAGAATTTAGACTAAAGGGAAGGGAAAGAGCTAGTAGGCATGTGGAGACTTTTACTATCACCCATAATCAGTAAAATAAAACACAAAATAGAAACAATGTTTTCCCATTAAGTTAGGAAAGATCTGAAAAATAAATCGGGCTGATGCTTGGTAAGAGCATGGTGAGAGGCGCACACTGTGGGTCTAGGGCAGTGGGATCCATTAGTCAGGTCACCGAGCAAGAAGCGTCAGAACCGGACCGAAGAGAAAGTAAGCCCAGCTCTCTAATGCTGTATGTCAACATCAAGAAACTTCTGTGAAAACAATCAGAAAATACAGAAACATATGTTCATTGCAGGGCTATTTGTACAGCAAAGCCGACATAGGATTGAAAGGCACAGAGCCCAGAACTCTAGCCTATTTAACAATAAAGAACTTGGACACAAAAAAGAAGAAAGAGCCAGAACGTGAACAATCATCACCTTCGGTTGGGCAAGAACTTTTTTTTTCTTCAGGTTTTTCCCTAGTTCCAGAATATTCCCCAAGGAGCACTTGTTACAGCATACACACACATTTTGTGAGCTCAGTGTCTCCAGGGGATGGCTGAGTGTCTACAGGTGACATTCTCATATTGGTAAAAATCATCCTGAGCGCGATGGACAACAAAGGGAAGGCAGTTAGCACTCAGTGGCATTACATGGTACGGGTTTATAAAGATGGGATGGAAGATCAGATTCTCCGGACACAACTGTGACAGGAACATCTGACAGAGAAGGTCTGTGTTCATCCTTCTGTGCCAGTTTCCTCCATAGACTGCGTAGCCCGACTACGTGACTCACCAGGAGTCTTTACTAGCAAAGAGGGGAGGGCACAAATGCCCTGAGATAAGACTGTCTCTGGTACTGTGTTGTGCCCACCTTCTACTACCCAAAAGGGGGCTGTGCCAGTGCTTCACACCTGCTAGCACCCCAAGGTCTGCTATACGGGGAGAAAGGCCCCTCCTAACATGCCTATTCTGCTTTCAAATTCCTGCCCTCTCCCTGGGACAAAGATTCACCATCATTTTCTTCAAGGGACCTTAGAGAATAGCCCAGCCCACTCTGCAGTTTACAAACGAAGCTAGTCTCAGAGGCACAAAGCTACTTTCCCAACTAGGACAGGAAACTAGATCCCAGCATTCTTCCCAGATACTAATTATGGCCTTTCAGAGAGCTTAAGACCCACGTCAAAAATCCATCTTGGTCCCACTTTACACAGAAAGACAAGCGATGCTGTAGAACAGTGCTGGTCATTTGAAAGCTGTGAACATATCTGCCCGGGTGCTAGAAATGAGGGAGGACCCTCACACCCCCTTCCCAATTTCTTGGCCATTCGGAGCTGAAGTGGGGACAGAGCGCAAATCTGGAGTTAGGATCATTTTATTGAGCAGCCATCCCAAAGCTTTTTCCATCGCCATGCAGAATTCTGGGCTGAGTGAGTCACGATGATCTCGGCCCTGAACTTGGCAATCCCTACATCACATCACATGTTCTCCCCAGAGCACCACAGAACAGCACAGGGAAGCTTCCTCATAACCCGGGGGAGGGAAAAGAAAGCACAAAACATTTCAAAACAGTGCTTGAAAACTACGTAGCAAGTGTGCATTTGAAAACTTTCCATTAGAGGTCTTAATTATGTTTTTCCCTCACAGATGCAGAATCGTGCTTAAGAAAAGAGCCCTTAGCCAGACTCGAGTTTACAAGGAGTGCTGATATCATAATGAGAGGAATTTCATTATGAAATCTGTCTTAATTAATACTACATAGACAGCTATAAATCAGAGTCGGGAGCAAGGGTGAGGAAATGAACTATGTTCTTGCAACCTTCTGAAGATTACAGTTCTGACTGATTTGGTGGTTTAATTAGAAAAACAGAATCCAAGAAAAGGCAGAACAAAGGCAAGATGAGAATGAGCAGGTTTGAGATGGAGCGGATAGGAGAGAACACAAAGTCTGCAAGAGCTCGGGGGCCATGGGTGCAACCATTCACTCCAATGGGGAATCTGTTAAAGTTTGGGACAAAAGATAAAAAAGTGTGCGTCAAAGTGGAAAGTAACCAAAGAAGAAACACGGTCTTCACGTGAAGTGGTTGCTCTTCGTATGCTTGATGAGTGCTTGCAATAATTCTTGGCGTGTTAAAAGGATTCAATGCAAGTTCTGGGCTGGAGAGATGGCCCAGCGGGTACAGTGATTGCTGAAGACTTGAGTTCAGATTTCAGCACCCAAGTTAAAAAGCCACATGTGGAGTCCCTACCAGCTGACAAGCGGGTGAGAGAACTGCTCCAGGCTGCACCCTCTACTGTAACATGAGGGCCAGCTTGTTGGGGTTTCCGTCCCGCCCGGTACCCCAGAGCTGGCATACCCCAAGGAAAATCAACCACACAGAGATCTCTATAAGTTATAAAGCTGATTGGCTCATTAGGTCAGGCTTCTTGTTAACTCTTATAACTTATCTTAACCCATTATTCTGATCTATGTTAGCCACATGGGCTCAGTACCTTTCTCAATGTGACAGCTTACATGTTGCCTCTTCGGTGTTCTGCGCAGGAGTGCTGAGGGAGCTCTGCTTCCAGAATACTCCCAGTCTCTTTGCTCCACTCCTACTTCCTGTCTGGCTTTCCTGCCTATACTGCCTGCCTGGCCAATCAGCATTTTATTAAAATATGACTGACAGAATACAGACAATTCTCCCGCATCATTTCCCTCTTTTTTTTTTTTTTTTTTAACAAAGGAAAATACCCATAGTCCATTTGTTGGGAATATGGGCGTAGTATTTCAGGCTACTTCCTGCTGGTTGGGGGTGCTGATGATCTTATGGGGACCTAAAGAAAATTTAGAGTTATAATCAAGTCCTGACTGGAGTATCCTGTGAGTCTTGATCATCTCAGGCAGCAGTCTTGAATATGTTCTGGATGTAGAATTCAGACATCCAGGCCATCTGTTCCTGTTGAAGATTTTTCAGGTGGCCTCCCTTGGTCAAAGGTGATTATTCTTAACTCTGAATAAATCCAGAGTCTCTCATTTTCTGTGGAAACAAAAGCAAAATCTCTTCTCCAAAGTAACATACCTTTTGACTTCAGTTTTGAAGCCAAGGTATTTTCAAAATTCCTATCTTGGGTTTGTTCAGCAGCATTTATAAACAAAAGTCTTTTAGCAGTTGTTGTTCCTTCCTCAGCAATCAAACAATTTAAAGAGAGCATAATAGCATACAGTATGAAGATTCTCTGTGCATTTTCCATCTTTATGTGACTTTATTTTAGCCTCTATTTCTTTTATTTTTACTTTTACTTTTTGAGACAGGATCTTTGTATATCTTTGTCCTGGAATAACACTGTAGACCAGGCTGTCTTTGAACTCACAGAGATCCTCCTGTCTCTGCCTCCCCAGTGCTGGGATTAAAGGTGTATGCTACCACACCTTGAACTCACAGAGATCTGTCTCTGCCTCCCAGGCATTGGGATTAAAGGCGTGTACTACCACACCTTGAGGTCACAGAGGTCAATCTACCTCTACCCCTTGAAGTCACAGAGGTCAATATGCCTCTGCCTCCCAGGCATTGGGATTAAAGGTGTGTACCACCACACCCAACTACTCTCTTTCTTTCCTTTTAACTTTAAGAACTTTAACTTTTAGCCTGCATATACACACTGTAAACCATTTAGAGGTTTTCTTCCTCTTTGAATCTCTCTTTACTGTATATTTTTCTTTTTCTGACCATATGAGTCTTTAATTTACTAAGCAATATGGAGAGCTGTGGCTTTGACGGCTAGATCCAGCTCATTCCTTAGCTTTTCAGCCTCAAGGCTGAGGTACCAGCCAGAGCTGTGTTCCCTGCCACAACTCTATGGCGTTTCAAAGTCCTTGCCAGCAAGCAAGCTGCAGCATTCTGCTCACAGACCACACTCAGTCGGACTGCCTGCCTGAAAGAGTCAGAGTTTGCTCTGGCAGGACAGCCCAGAAAGCCGGCATTTTAAAACAGCACAGCTTTTTTCCTGCTACGACTGAAAACCGAAAAGCATGTGTTCAGTTTTTCACCAACAGCATTTAAGTGTTTCATGGCAGGACCTCTTAATGAGCTGCAAGGTTTTGCAGCCAAGGCTGAGTCAAGAAGCCTCTCCTAGATGAGAGCACTAGCCCGCCTCTAGCAAGCAGAGCAGAACCGAAAAACTGCTGCCACCAAGAAAACATACCCCACTCTACTCTTTCCCAAACTCTCCCAGGCCTTCCGTGGACTCACCTATCCACGTCTGGGCGCCATATGTAACATGAGGGCCAGCTTGTTGGGGTTTCCGTCCCGCCCGGTACCCCAGAGCTGGCATACCCCAAGGAAAATCAACCACACAGAGATCTCTATAAGTTATAAAGCTGATTGGCTCATTAGGTCAGGCTTCTTGTTAACTCTTATAACTTATCTTAACCCATTATTCTGATCTATGTTAGCCACATGGGCTCAGTACCTTTCTCAATGTGACAGCTTACATGTTGCCTCTTCGGTGTTCTGCGCAGGAGTGCTGAGGGAGCTCTGCTTCCAGAATACTCCCAGTCTCTTTGCTCCACTCCTACTTCCTGTCTGGCTTTCCTGCCTATACTGCCTGCCTGGCCAATCAGCATTTTATTAAAATATGACTGACAGAATACAGACAATTCTCCCGCATCACTCTACCCCTACTACCCACTGGACTCTGTCCCTCCAAGACCCACTCTGCCACCCAATTCCATACACTTGAACATTCTCGCCGTGGCCAGCCTTTTCCCGCAACCCCAGCAGATTACACAGGCACAAGTGTAAACCACACCAGTTGGAAAAACCGATGAATGATCTGCCACTCAGCTGGACTACCCCAAAGTCCAGACCCTAACTAAACCCCAGGGCACACCATGTGCTCCGTGATCCTCCCTCTCCCATCCCAGAACCAGCAAGACAGCGGGGTCCTGCCTTCGCCTCTCATGGAACTCCACTGCTCTGGTGCAGTCCCCAGACGCTGGCAAGAAGGCACCTGAACACCCTCTCGATGGTCAGCCCTCCCCTGCAACTCCAGTAGACTGAATAGGCACAGGTGCAAACCACACCACTTGGAAGAACAGACACTGGCAATAGGTGTACCAGTTGGAAGAATAGATGAGTAAACACTGGTGTAAGAATACATTCAACAACCAAAAGAGAAATATGGCACCATCAGAACCCAGTGATATACAACAGCAAAGTCCGAACATTCCAATGCAGCTGAAATGCAAGAAAACAAACTTAAAAATTACTTTACGAAGATGATAGAGGCTCTTAAAGAGAAGATGAAAAATTCTCATCAAAAATTGAGGAAAAGACAAACAAAAATGGAAGAAATCAATAAATCTGTTAAAGAAAGCAAAGAAAATTTAAAAAAGACACTAGAAGGTGAAGGAAATGGCTCAAGACTTGCAAATTGAAATAGAAACAATAAAGAAAACACAAACCAAGAGAATTTTGGAAATGGAAAATCTGGGTAAGTGAACAGGAACTACACATGCAAGCCTCACCAACAGAAAACAAGAGATAGAAGAGAGAAGCTCAGGTATTGAAGATACAATAGAGGGAATAGATTTATTGATCGAAGAAAAATGTTAAATGCTATAAATTCCTAACACAAAACATCCAGAATATCTGGGACACCATGAAAAGACAAAACATAAAAATAATAGGGATAGAGAAAGAATTCCAGATCAAAGGCACAAAAAACATATTCAACAAAATCATAGGAGAAAACTTCCCATTAAGGCACAAGAAGCTTACAGAACACCAAATAGGCTCTATTACAAACAAAGTCCTCTTACCACATAATAATCAAAACACTAAACATACAGAATAAAGAAAGAATTTTAAAAGCTGCAAAAGAAAAAGGCCAAGTAACATATAAAGGCAGACCTATCAGAATTATACCCAACTTCTCAATGGAGACTCTAAAAGTCAGAGAAGGTCCTGGACAGACATTTTACAGACAAAACAGATCATAGATGCCAGCCCATACTATACCCAGCAAAACTTTTAATCACCATAGATGGTGAAAACAAGATATTTCATGAGAAAACAAGATTTAAATGATACCTATCCCTAAATCCAGCATATAGAAAGTACTAAACGTAAAACTCCAACCCAAGGAACTCAGGCACATTCATGAAAACACAGGAAATAGATAATCTGAAAACGGCAAAACCCAAAGAAGGGAAACACACACACTATCACCACTACCACCACCAAACCCCAAAATTAATCGGAATTAACGATCACTGGTTGTAGGTGGAGAATGCATGTTCGTTTTCTGACTACCCAGACCCAAAATAATCACACAGAAAGTGTATTAATGAAACATTGCTTGGCTTATTTATTAGCTTATACATATTTCTAGCTAGCTCTTATATCTTAAATTAACCCATTTCTATTAATCAGTGTATCGCTATGTGGTTGTGACCTACCAGTAAGTTTTTGTCCGGCATTTGTCTCCTGTGATAGCTACATGGTGTCTCTTTGACTCTGACTAATCTCTCCTACTCTATCTGCTTGGAATTCCTGTTTTGTTGCATTCTGCACTGCAATAGGCCCAAAGCAGCTTCTTTATTAACCAATGGTATTCACAGCATACAGAGGAGAATTGGAGATGGGTTAAATTAAGATGTAAGAGTTAGCCAATAAGAAGCTAGAGCTAATGGACAAAGCAGTGATTTAAATAATATAGTTTTGTGTGATTATTTTGGGGCTGAGCAGCATGGAACAAATGAATGGCCCCCTTCAACAAATCAGTGCCAACATGGTTAACTAAAATTCACTTAAAACCTGAGAGGGCAGTCACCGGGTGGTGGTGGTGGACACCTTTAATCCCAGTACTCGGGAGCTCGAGGCTAGCCCAGTCTACAAGAGCTAGTTCCAGGACAGGCTCCAAGGCTACAGAGAAACCCTGTCTTGAATAAAAACAAAACAAAACAAAACAAAACAACAATAACAAACCTGAGAGGGCTTGAAAAGGAATTCTAGACACAAAAATATAGACGTTAACACAGCTTCTTACTGTTTGCTGGTGGCGTGCGACAGCTCCTTTAAGAGAGGTTTTCCTGATTCAGTGGTAGTAGAAAAAAAATGTTGCTGATATAACTGGATGACGGCATGTAGAAGAATGCAAATAGATTCATATCTATCACCATGCACAAAACTCAAGTCCAACTGGGTCAATCAAAGACCTTAACATAAGTCCAGTCATACTGAAACTGATAGAAGAGAAAGTGGGAAGAAGTAGCCTTTAACGCATTGGCACAGGAGACAATTTCCTAACTATAACTCCAGTATCACAGACCCTGAGAACAACATTTAATAAATGGGACCTCCTGAAACTGAAAAACTTCTGTAAGGCAAAGGACACTGTCAATAAGACAAAACGGCAGCCTACAGAATGGGAAATGAACGTCACTAACCTCCCATCTATAGAGGACTGATATCCAAAATATATAAAGAACTTAAGAAACTAGATATCAAAATACCAAATAATCCCATTTTAAAAAGGGGTACAGATTTAAACAGAGAATTCTCAACAGAAGACTCTCAAATAGCTGCAATACACTTAAAGAATTGCTTGACATTCTTAGCCATCAGGGAAATACTAATCAAAACAACTCTAGATACCATCTTAAACCCATCAAAATCGATAAAGACAGCCTATGTTGGAGAGGATGTGAAGTAAGAGAATCACTCCTCCACTACTGGTGGGAGTAAAAACTTGTACAGATGCTTTGGAAATCAGTATGGCAGTTTCTCAGAAAAATGTGAATCAATCACCTCAAGACCCAGCAATACTACTCTTAGGCATATACCCAAAGGATGCTCAGTCATACCAAGAGGACACTTGCTCAAATATGTTCATAGCAGCATTATTTTTAATTGCCAGAACCTGCAAACAACCTAGATGCCCCTCAACTGAAAGACAGATAAAGAAAATGTGGTACATTTACACAGTGGAATATTCCTCAGTAGAAAAAAAAACAATGACATCATGAAATTTGCAGGCAAATGGATGGAACTAGAGTGATGTAACTCAGACCCAGAAAGCAAACACATTATGTACTCACTCGTAAGTGGATATTAGATGTAAAGCAAAGGATCACTAGCCTGCAATCCACAGCCCCAGAGACGCTAGGTAGTAAGGAGGACCCTAAGAGGGACATATGGAGCTCCCTGGGAAGTGGAAATAGATGAGATGTCTTGAGTAAACTGGAGGTATGGGGTAAAGGGGAAGTGATGGGGGATGGGAATATGAGGAATCAGGATGGTCAAATTGGGGGTAGGATGGAAGGGGAAAGTAATGAAAGAGATATCTTTATAAAGAGAGCCATTAAGGGGTTAGGGAGAAACTTGGTGCTAGGGATACTCCCAGGAACCCACAATGATGACCACAAGTAAGACTCCTAGCAATAGTGGAGAGGGTGCTTGAACTGACCTTCCCCTATAATCAGATTGGTGACTACCCTAATTGTCATTATAGATCCTTAATCCAGTAACTAATGGAAACAAATGCTGAGATCAATAGCCCAGCACTCAGATGAGCTCCAGGAATCCAGTTGAAGAGAGGAAGGAGGGATTATATGAGCAAAGGGTGGTGCAGGAGAATTGTCTGTATTATGTCAATCATGTTTTAAATGAATACTGATTGGCCAGGCAGGAAGTATAGGTGGGTCAACCAGACAGGAAGTAGAGGTGGTGCAATGAGAACAGGAGCATTCTGGGAAGCAGGAAGCTCCCTCTGCAGTCCTGCCCAGTCTGTAAGCAAGATGTAATCTGCCCGACTGAGAAAGGTACCGAGTCATGTGGCTAACATAGATAAGAATAATGGGTTAATATAAGCTACAAGAACTAATAAGTAGCCTGAATTAATGGGCCAATCAGTTTTATAACTTATGGAGATCTCTGTGTGATTTTCTCTGGGACTTGCTGGCTGTGGGGTACCGGGCGGGACAGAAACCCCAACAAGCTGGCCCCTCATGTTACAAAAGGGTATCAAGATCATGATGGGGATGCCCACAGAGACATCTGATCTGAGCTTGTGGGAGCTCACAGACTCTGGACCTAGGGAGCCAGCATGGGACTCACTTAGGTCCTCTGCATCTGGGTAGTAGTTGTGTAGCTTAGCCCCCTAGCAGTGGGACCAGGACCTGTCCCTGATGCATGAACTGGTTCTGTGGAACATATTCCCTATGGTGGGATGCCTTGCCCAGTATTGCTGCAAGGGGGAGGAGGTTAGTTCTGTCTCAACTTGATATGCCATGTTTTGTTGACTTCTATGGGAGGCCTTACCCCTTCTGAATGGACATGGAGGAGGAGTGGATGGGTGGGGGGGAGGAAAGGTGGGTGAAGGGAATGGGAGGAGAGGAGTACCACAGCCTGGAAAATTAGCTTCCAAGACTTCACCCAGGGTAGCAAAAATAATGCCTTCAGGACTTAGAAAAAATTCTTCTGTATGTGAAGTGAGGGCTAGACTTTTCTATCTGAGGGTAAATAAGGAAATACACACACTCTCTGATAATAACTTTAAAAAAAGGGAACAAGGACATGCTTTTTATGATGTTAACTTTCTCTTTTACTTCATCTTTAAAAGTTTTTTCTGAAAATCTCTGTCTCCACATAGTTATATCCCTTTACATACAGCTCATATCACTCTTTACATACATGTATCTCTATTCTACACAGTCATACATCTCTATACATAGGTACATCTATTTTCAGAGTTATATTCTTCATACATTTTCCATATATTCTCCATACAGCAACATATCTCCACAATTCTTCATCTTTACATAGTTATATCTCTCTACACAGCTACATTCTCTACACAGCCATACACTTCTTCCTTCACATACATCTCTCCTACATATATGCCCCTCTTCTTTACAGCTGCATCTTCTATCTTTCTACCCACTCCACTACATCTCTTTACACTTCTCTCTCTCTCTCTCTCTCTCTCTCTCTCTCTCTCTCTCTCTCTCTGTGTGTGTGTGTGTGTGTGTGTGTAAATAGTGATGTAGCTGGATGTGCACACACACACATACACACCTCCCATTGCTCTCCTATTACAGCAAAGCCTCTGGATGAATATGAATCACTTTTCCAGGGTCACACAGCACTTCTTGAGTAAACAATAAGAAACAGAGCCATACTAGTCACACAGTCTCTCTCAGGCTGGGGAGGTTGTTCTGGCCGGGCATGATGAGTAAAGCAAGCACACAGCTCTGAGAGGTCAGGGTTTACAAACAGAAAGTGACATTGAAATTCAAGACTTAAACAATAAACAGCTGGCTCAACCTTGAGGTAAAGAGTGCATGCAGAAAGTCCATTACTGCAGGGAGTTATGGCTACCAAAGTTTCTTCATGTCTGATCTTGAATCAGCAATAAACACCTGGGAATTTGTCCTTGTGTATTCATTTCTAGGGACAATCAGTTTGTTTTAAATTTGTTCGAAAGTCTAAAACTAGCTGTCTTTGTGACTGAGAATACTATTACATTTCTTATGTTTATCTGAGTACAGAAAAATACCCTAGTATTATTTCTAGTATTATTTCTGTTCATAAGAATTACACAGTTAAGCAGAAATCATCTTCCTGACCATCCACAGCTATATGTGTACCCAGTAGGGTGGAATATTTTCATGAGATAAACACATAAGCAGTGTGAAAATTTCCCATAGCTGTTATTAGGGAAAGAATTTTTTGACCCATAAGAAAAATTACAGACAGAAGCAACCAGTTATTTACAGTCAGTGACCTCAATGTCTTTGCCAAGTGTAACTCCCCATCAGAGAATTATTTGTCTGGTGGGTTGACCTGTAAAATATTAGTTGTCATCCATTGTATACTGTCAGCCTCTGGTAAAGCCATTGCTACCAGTAGCTCTCAGCAGAGGAGGGAGGGGAAACTGTGGTTGGTATGTAAAATAAATTAATTAATTTAAAAAATGAAATATAGAGGAAATAGAAAAAATAATTATCTCATAAATACTTCATCAAGTAGAAAGCAAAATTATGTTTTTAGAGCTATAAAATGATAAAATATAACCTATATTAAATTTATTTATTTCAAAAACCAATGTAGTTTTAAGTTTTACCCACATGATTTAAAGAAATTTGTTTGTTGGGAAGTGTTTTATATTATTAAAAGTTTAACAACTTAAAGAAAGCATGTGTGCCTACAGTCCCAACACTTTGGGATGGGGACATGTAGATCTTGGGGTCTTGCTGGCTAGCCAGTCTGGCTGAATCTGTAAGGTTTAGTGAGAGACTCTGCCTCAGGAAACAAGGTGAAGAAGTAATTGAGTAAGATATTCCCACATCAGTCTTTGACTTTCACATGAGGGGAGGGGGTAGGGAGGGAATAAAGCATACATTCCAGACTTTCAGTTTCCGAGAAGCAAACAAAATACACCTGGTAAAGCAGAAAGCCAACACTACTCTTAATGTAGGCAGATAACAGTGGCGTAACAGCTAAGTACAAAACAGCCTTACTTCCCAGTGTGATCACAGGTCCTCATCTAATCTGGGTGGATAACTACCTCTGAGACAGATCTGCAGCCCCTTCTTTACTATGTGCCCTGAGACAGGGCCTTGTTGGCTGTTCTCGCTGATCAAGCCCAGGTAGGACACGAACTTTTGATTGTCCTGCTTCGGCCTCCTAAGTGTCTGGGATGGCAGATACTCTTATCCCGAGCTTTCTTTGATGAATTTTTAGGAGATCTTGCCATTATGATCAGCAGGAACTCACTTTAGATTAAGAAAAATCAGCACAAGGAAAGATCATTGATGATGTTGGTTGTGAAATGCAGTCCCAAGTGACTGCCTAGAAATACTGATCTACATAGAATTTTTGGAACTTCAGAATTCAGAAATAGAAAACATATTATAAAAGTAAAAAAAAATGTGTTTCTGTAACAACTGTTAAAATTTTCATTTTGAAGCTAGAGGATGATGAACTATAAGTACATTAACACATTTCTATTACATAATTTTTAAGTTAATTTCCACATTTAACAAATTTAAGTAATTTAACATCATATTTTATTACATAGAAAACTCTGGACTCCATATCAGCAATTAATGCAGAGAACAAGCAAGAACTTGTTGTAGGAGATGCCAGAATGAGTCACAAAGCAACCCACATGAAAAGCATGTGGAGGCTTCAAAACCCTATGGATGGGACAAAGCAGAGAATTTAGAAACAGATCCGTGAGTAATATAAAGGTTTAATACATGAAAACTCAAGGTGAAAAGCACTGTTGCGTTTACGCAGCCCAGGACGGCCTCGAATGCACCAGCCTCTTGCCTCAAGTCTTCGAGAGCTGGGATTACAGGCATGTGCTATTATGTCTGATGCGTTCCTAAACAATGATCAGAAACAGAAACCTCCCTTATTTTTACATCACAAAATAAAAATAGAAATCAGAGCCAAAAATTTTAACGTTAGAGTTCTCAAAATTAGGAGAAAAATACACTTGTATGAAGTGGGCATTTAGACTTGCTATTTATAACCCAGAAAACATTGCGAGTGTATTGCAGACGTGGGAAGGGGCTGAACCCTGGTTTTGTCCATGCGAGGGAAATAACACCCTCGGCCCTCCACAAGATATTTCACAGCAACCTGCGGGTCAAAGAAGAAAGCACATAGAACACTATAAAGTCTTCTGAACTAAATGACAATGAAAATACAATACATGAAAATCTGTAGCATGTGGGTAAAAGAGCACTTGGGTCTGAAATGTCCCTCAAAGACTCAGGAGCTGAAGAAGGCCCGGGGCTCAGCGCAGCGACATTCATGGCCAGGCTTTGGGGGAGTGGCGGCATCATCAGGCTCTGATGTCAGCCATGGATTGCTCTACGCTTACAGCTGAATGGATCTGGAGGTGGCAGAAACCAGGAGGTGAGTCACTTGGAGAAGCAGCTGGGGGAGGAGCATGCCCAGGAATGGTGCATCCTGTCTCACGAACCTCACCCTGCTTCCTCTCCATGCTGAGGTGAAAGCATTTGGTTTGCCATGCTCCCTGACATGTTGTTCTGATTCTTTGTGACCACATGGCCATGGATGGAAGGCTCAAACTGTGAGACAAATACAAAGCTTTCCTCCCTTAAGCTAATTTTTTCTTCTTAAGGTTCCTTTGTCAACTGATGAAAAGCCGACTAACAGAGATAAATATAAATATATATGAAAATATATATGTATACTGAATAGTTCTGAAAGAAATAGAGAAAAATAAAAAGATTAAAATCAATGGTTAAAACAGCCATTAGAAGACAAAAAAGCATGTGAACAAGTAAATAAAAATAAGTACAAAGGAATAATAGCAGACAAATCAATGAAACAGAAAGTAGAAAACTAACAGAGAAAATAAATGAAACAGGATGACGGTTCTTCTAAAGGATCAGTGAAATTGATAAATCTTTAGCTGCTGCGGGAGTACCTTCTGCTGCTTCAGCCAATAGTCACTGAAGTACGAGCCCACAGTGCTGCGGGAGCGCCTTCCGCTCTGTCAGCCAATAGCCGCTGAAATACCAGCCCACCGGGGCGTGGTATATTTCTCTTTAAAAGAAGAACTGCAAGCCTCGGCTCGGTCTCTTGGTTCCGGAGCTTGGTTCCGGCTCCTGCTCCAGCGACTAGGCTCCTTTCCTGACGGTTTATGTGTATGTAAGTTTTACCCCCCCCCCCCAAATAAATACCCCTTTAAAACCTAACTGGTGTGGGATTGATTCGCCATTATCTAGCTACACCAGGGGAGAGAATAACACATCTGTACTAAGACTGAAAGCAACTCAGGGGCTGGAGATGTAGGTCGGCTGCAGAGTGCCTTCCTAGCATGCATGCAGTCCTGTGTTCAACCCAAGCACCATACAAGACAGGAGTGGTGGGACAAGCCTGTCACCCCAGCGCCCAGAAGGTGGAGGCAGGAAGACCAGGCAGATCCTAGAGTGATTAAAAATGTCAGTAGGACACCAGAAAGTTGCTTCAAAGGTTAAGAGCACTTGCTGCTATTGCAGATGACCAGGGTTTGACTCCCAGCACCCATATGGTGGCTCACAACCATCTGTAACTCCAGTCCTGAGGGGATCTGGGGTCCTCTTCTGAACTCCTCAGGCACCAGGCCTATGCATAGTGCAATCCATCCATCCAGACAAAACACTCATGTACATAAAATAATAAAATAATTTTTTAAAACTTATTAAAACACTAGGAAGGAAAGTATATAATTTATACTAAAATTCTGAACTTAGGTGAAGTGGAAAATTCTATTTTATATTTTACTTCTTAAGAAAGTGCAATATGACTTAAGTAGGGTAAAATGTCAAAACATGTTAAATGAGGTTGGCCAGGTGTCTACGTATTTTACCTTCTGCATGCTTAAAGTGCTCATAATTGAAACTGAAAGCTAATGAAAGAAAAATTATTTCCTAGGATTATTCATTCAATATTACTGATTGCTATAGTTTGTTTTGCTGTTGCTGTGATAAATGGTCTGACCAAAAGCATCTTGGGAAGGAAGGCATTCAAGACAGGGGCCTGAGGCAGAGACCATGGAGAAACTCTGCCTATAGCCCAGGCTCATCTGCCTAGGGGTGGTACGGCCCACAGTGGGATGTACCCTCCTACATCAATTAGCAGCTAAAAAAACACTCCCCAAACATGGTCATGGGCCAATCTAATCTGGGCAGTCCTTCAGTTGAGTCTCTCTTCTCACATGACACAGATCTGCATCAGGTTGTCAGCTGAAGCCAAATATGATGCCAATCATGAAATGGTACCGGGGCCTGAAAACACAGTGGCTAAGAGAAAGACATGCGTCTTAACAGAGTACAGTTCAGTGAAGATAGACAAATAAGTACACAGATTACAACACACACACACACACACACATACACACACACACACGTATGTGTATAGATGAATGGCGAGAAACAGTCATATACAGAAAAGGAAGCGAGTCCTAAGAAAAGAGATTTATATTAGAAGGGAGCCCCAGGGCAGAGACACCTAGACAGACAAGGCTATAGAGAGGAGGGAAACCGCTTGAGACAAGGTCAACGGGGTTAATTTTATTGAAAATGCAGTAGGACATCACTGGAGGTTTTGGGCACAGGTTCTGGCTTTAAGGTTCTTTGGTCACTGTATAAAAATGGATTATAAGCTGGGCAAACTGGACCTGGGAAGATGCTATAAAATTGCATGTGAGAGCAGGCAGATCTTTGTGAGTTCAAGGCCAGCCTGGTCTACAAGATTTAGCTCCAGGACAGGCTCCAAAGCTACAGAGAAACCCTGTCTTGCATGTGAGAGAAGAGAACGGGAGCAGTGGGGATGAAGAGTGGTGACATTTGAGAGTTGTCACATCTGACCTCTACTGTGAGTTCAGATTTGAGCTTATCATGGTTTTTCTATAGAATGTGAACAGTGTTAGAACGAGCCATCTCATGCCCCTCTCTTGGACATCACTATTACTATTGCAACAGTTAACCGCGGCAGCCACCTGGTCCAGCGAGTTACTTGCTCCAGGCACTTCATCACGATCAACCACAGGGGATGGTGTGATTAATCATGATGTCACTGCGTGACACAGATTACTAACATTCCGTCTTGGGCAGGCGAGAGGCTGCTGAGCGTGGCATTTGGGACACCATTCCCAGACCACCTGGGACCCCCATGGTGCCACTGATTTTATCAGCTGGAAATCACAGCTAATTTAAGAGAAGAAATTTTATGTAAGAAATGGGCTAGATAGATAGACATCAGGGGGATAAAAAGGCAAAACGTGAATTCTGCAGTTAGTTTTTCAAGAAAGTAGTAACTTGATTCACGAAGCCTCCATCATCTTTAGGACCGAAGAAACAAAGGGAAGTGAATGAGGTTATGAGGACATGTAAGGCTGCAAGGGATCCTGGGAGGCTGGAGCTGAGCTTTGGGCAATGGGCTTGAAGCTGGAGCTGTTTATTATCAAAGGAATACAACATACTGGAGAAAAATGAGAAACTAGAAGCCAGCGGCAGAGGAGCAGAGTGAAGGACCGCTGTACCATGGGGACCCTCAGAGAAGGGCAAGTGGACTGGAAGGGCCAACTGTGTCTCCCTCCTCCTGTTGCCTGGAGCTGCACCTCAGGGAGAGGTAACCTAATGTGAAGGCTCTAGCAGAGGAGAGATGTGTTCTGAGAACATGCCCCAGTCTCGTGGAGTACGAGGTGGTCTGGATCTGAACAGCGACACTTAATAACCCACCCAGCTGCTTTCTCCATGCCCTGTTTCCTGAAGCCGCAGTAGGGACGCTTGGCACAAACTGTCATTAAATGCTCATGTGAGCACTGGAGCTACTTTCCAACACGCGGACTCGTTTCCAGAGTATGTCTTCATGTGCGGATTGAAATGAGAATTTGTTTGTTTGGTTTGCCAAAAGCCACTTCTGTGGCTTGGGTGTGGTATGTTCCCCAAATAGAGAAGAGCAGTTCTCATTATCATGGTATTATTATTCTTTAATTGACAATATTATTCACTTAAACAATGCAGTGTGATAACATTCACCCCAGCCCCAGGGACCTTTTCCCTTCTCATTCCCACCAGTCTACTTCTTTCCAATGGGCCCTTTCCTACCCTCATATCCTCTTCTCCTTCCGTCTGTTAGTCCATCCGTCCCTCCTTCCTTCCCTGCCTCCCTCCCTCCCATGCTCTGTCTTCTCTCCCTCCCATCCTCTGTCTTCTCTCCCTCCCTCTTCTTTTCAGGCCCCGTGCAGGCAATCACAGCTGCTATGTAAGATTGCATCAGTCATTTCCTGCCCTGAAGATGGTGCTCCTATCACATTCCTCCTACCACACTCCTCCTACCATACTCCTCCCACCACACTCCTCCTACCACACTCCTCCTACCACACTCCTCCTACCACACTCCTCCTACCACACTTCTCCTACCACACTCCTCCCAGTTTTGGTCTCCACAGTCCTCGATTCCCTCTCCTGCATTGTTTCTTGGACCTGGGAAGGGGTGACACAGATGTCTCTTTTGGAGCTGAGCACTCAATCCGTCACTTATTCCCAGTACATTGGTCAGTTATGTGTCCCCAAGGCTTCTCTAGCTATGCCTGAGAGCTGTGCTAGTCTACAGGCATAAACATAATATTCAAAAGGTAGCTTAATTACACGTCCATTTGGCAAAACAGCAGTAGCGGCTTCCTGTGACCTCTGGAGTCAAAGAAGTTTGACCAGTTCTATAGCCTGAGGCATGTAACTTGCAGCTCTGGTAAGTTCACATCATCTGAGTCGCCTGACAGATCTGGCTGCCTAAGATTGCCCTTTACAAGCTCCAAACCACAAGCCCAAACAAAATTTTCTTCCATGGCACCCCAGTCTCTACTGTCTTGGTATAGCGAAGCGAAAGGAATTTAAGCCAGTTCAGAGCTATGTGTATAAAACAACAGTGGTTTTAAAGAAAAACTTCCACTCCAGGGCCTGAGGATGTAGCTCCATTGATAGGGTGGTTGTCCAGTACGCACAAGGCCTACCTAGGTTTGATGCCCAGCATTTCATAAACTGGAGATGGTAGTGTGCCCCTGTAATCCCAGAACTTAGATGGTGGGAGCAGAAGAATCACAAATCCGAAGCCATATTCAGCTAGGGGCTGGTCTGGGCTAAATGAGACCACACTTCAAAATAAATAAATTTTAACTTGAGGTGTCTATTTGTGATCTTTGGTGTATAACCAGCCCTCGTGATGTGCTTTTAAAGAAAAAATTGAAATGGTGAATTTCTAACACTAGGTACAAGAGGAAGATGTGTGCTAAAAGTCTTACTTGGGGTTCATTTTATCAGGGGATGTGTATGAACATTCAGATTTCTTGACTGAGACTGTTTCAGGCTCAATGACTATTTTCCTGTTTGAAACGAAGTTACTGGATTATGTCAGATCCTTGGAAGACAGATGGGTTTGAGGAAAAGCCTCAGTTGACACTGAGTCCTATGAGGCAACACTCTTTAAATGCTGTGGAAGAGGATCCCTTTTCAGACATTTCCAATCCATTGCTGATACTATGAAAAAATTAATATAAATGTGCCACTAAGAAAAAAAAATGAAGTGAAGATGAAGAATACATTAAGAGTTGTGATTTTATAGTATTAGTTTAATAACCAGGGAATTGTATTGCAATAAATGTGATGAGGAGAATAAACGAATACTTTAAGGATAAGAATAATGTAGGGAAAATATAAATATGGAACTACATATTATTTTGTCCATTTAGGCAATAATATATGGACTTTTTATAATATTTTCCAGGTATTTCCATCTTAAGGGTTTTGAAAAGCCAGTCCTCATATGAAATGCCTAGATGGCCTTGAACAAGCACAGTACGATTTAAAGTTTTTAATATGACAAATTGACTTGCTTTCTGCTCAACACTTTAATGAGTCTAGCTAAGATTGCCAATAAGATTCCTTGTGAGGGAGAGTACATATCTAAACTGTTTCCATGCTTTACCTTAATAACAATATGAAATGAATGAGTCTCACAGAACAGAAGGGAGTTTGGAGCGGAAAGGATTCTAGAGCAATATCAGTCAGTTTTTTAATTACCTAAACTAGAACAAGTGCACTTCCTACGTCTCAGACCTCAGCAGGATCTGAACCCAGCAATCCACCCTACAAGTTAACAGTTAGGGTGAATTACCTTCCCAAGAAAATAATGCAATCCAAATGCCCTTGGATGTTAAAAGCATAAATTTCATTTAATGAAAGAGGAATGTGGGGAGCTTTCTCAAACCTAAAGTGTTCAGGGCTGGCTGTATCAAGATCATCCCAATCACCACCGGTGATCGGCAGGTTTTAGAGTACACATCAGAAAAAGCAGCACAAATGGCCCTTACAAGCACCCACTTATGCTTGCTCTTCCTTCTTGACTGTCCTTGAAAAAGCATGCCGCTCTTCTTCAGTACACGGCAGTATAAAGACCATCACGGTGACATGGCTTGGGGTGCTTGTCACCAAGACTGACCACCCATATGGTGCATATGGTACAAAGAGAGAATTGAGTCCCAAAAGCTGTCCTCTGACCTCCACATATGCTCAATGCTATGCATGTGCACACACACCACACACACACACACACACACACATACACACTATATTATATATATATATATATATATATATATATATATATATATGATATTTTAATAAATACTAGCTATCAAATGACCCCCAAAGGGAATGGCACTATTAGGAAGTGTGGTTTTGTTGGAGTAGGTATGGCCTTTTTGGAGGAAGTGTGTTACTATGGAGGCGGCTTTGAGGTCTCATATACGTTCAAGCCACACCCAGAGTCTCAGTTCACTTCCTGTCACCTATGAGTCAAGATGTAAGAACTCTCAGCTTCTTTTCCAGCACCATGTATGTCTTTTTTCCCCACCATGATGATAATGGACTAAACCTCTAAACTGCAAGTGGGTCACCACAAAGAACTGTTTTCCTTTATGAGTGTTGCTGTGGTCATGATTAGCAATCATAATCCTAAACAATCATAATCCTAAAACATCAAGCAATCCTGCTTGCCCAGTTTGTATAGCCAAGAAATTGGGGCCACACCATTTTCTGAAAAGCTTTTATTTTTTAACTTCTGAAGCAATGGGGGCTTGAACTAGGGCTCTGTCATTGTGCAGCACCTCCAGCCCCCACACTGTAGTCTCCTTAGGCAGAAACACTGAGAACTGTTCTGAACTTGCAACATCTTCAACACTCTGTCCCTGACTCTCATCAGACCTCAGCATTCAACAACAGCTGTTTATGATCTGCTGCCGTAGGAGCATACGACACCAGAGAATCATCTAGAACTGAACACACGAGCCTTTACCTAACTCTCAGTCTTCAGTAGAACACTAAGCCCACTGTTTATTTCTGCTAACGGTCTTTATCCTAGCGGGACTTCCTTACGAGAGACAGCATGCTGACTTATATCCCAGTCTGAGCTCCTCTGGGTAACTGCTCCAGCATGTTTTCTGTACAGCCAGAACTGCCTCCCACACAGTGCTTCAACTCCAAATGCACTGCTGACAGCATCATCCTTCATGGTGATGTTTGTCACTAAACTGAAAGCTCTACCTTCTCATCCCGGCCGGATGGCACACGGACAGGAACATGAGTGGAGTTATCATGTTGGAAGGAAAAAGACGCTGCCAGCTTTAACTGCTCTCTGAGTCAGTCTTCCGCTTCATTATCTGGCCCGAGAATATGTTGAGTGATGGAGGCCGGGGAGACAAGGCCTCGAGCTCCCTCCTCTGCTGTTGATGCCTTCAACAGAGTCTTTTAATGTCTCTACTGTGCATGGACCTCAGTCTTGGCAGGCTGGAATGGTACACAGAAAGACGCATGCAAAGCCTTCGTGTTTATATGTGGGATATAAAACATCTGCTGCTATCAGTTTTCTAACCCAATATTCTTTCTTTTCAGAAAGATTTTGTGGTTTTAAACTTAATGTTTGTAAGTAAATAACGTGTGATTTTTTTTGATGGTTATACTGCTTCATGGCCACCACAAATGTCTCCATAAATTATTAAACACTGATTTTAAGATATCAACATCCATTACAGCTATAAACTGAACCCAGCATGTCAGGGACCACAGCGCTGAGGAAACCACATGAATTCTTTGAATCTTGGTTCTCAGGATGATTTCCACATGCCCATCCTGCCACACTTCTGCTTCTGCGTCTGTACCAATGCAGCCTATCACGGTGAGCAAGTTAGCAATGCTACTCTCTTTGTCAGTGCAACGAAAGGAAGGAACAAAAGAGAGGCCAGAGTCCTGCAGCATCTTCTGAAGGCACACCTTCCATGACCTAAATCTTCCCACTAGTTTTGAGCATTTTCCTCATTCCCCTAAGCTGGGGAATAAGCCTTTTATACATGGCTTGAGGGGTGGACATTCCAGATCCCACAACAGGGAGAATAAAGGAAGCAGGTAACAAGGAAGAGCTTAGGGCAGTTTTTAGCTTGCACAGTGGAGGGTGGTGCACCACTTGCTGATAAAGAGCAGAGCACTCATGGGTAAGTTGAGTCCTGCACACTTATGAGTCACCCAAGTGGATGTGGTGTGTGTGCATGGATCTGGAACATAGGGAGTAGCCTGAGATGAAGGCATACTGGAAATCACTAGCATCTTCATGATGTTTGCTAGAAGTTTTAAACCAAGCACCTGCATTGCATGTACCCTGCAAACCCTGACAAGGATGGAGAACTTTTTAAGCCTTTGAAATGATGTTGGGTTCATATACAAACTCTCAAGAACTAATAGGTTTGATAATGTGTTTCTCTAAAATGAAGCAGCAGTTCGTATGGAAGCTTTGCGTGCTCTCTCTCTCTCTCTCTCTCTCTCTCTCTCTCTCTCTCTGTGTGTGTGTGTGTGTGTATGTGTGTGTGTTATGGGGGAGTTGGCAATGAGGAGATGAGAGGGTACAGGGTACACAGAAAGGAAACAAGGCAAAGTCAGACATAACTTGGAGCCCTGAAACTTAGTCTCAGGGCAGTACTGCATCCCTACCCAGGTTGTGTTTGGCTAGTTCAATATTTTTAAAACTTTAAACATGGACGTTTTCAGGAAACCCAGAAGCTCATTGTTACAACTTTTTTTCTTTCAGGAAGGCCTTCACTGTGTATCTGGGCTGGCTTTGAACTTGCTATGTTGCCCAGGTTGACCTCAGACTCATGATCCTCCTGCCTCAACCTCTCCGGTGTTGGGATTACAGGTATGCAACACCATGCTTGGCTGTCAGCAGTGACTTTCACAGCCCCCACTGTATTGAATCTCCATTCTGGCTTAGGTGTTGTCTCTGTAATATTCTGTTGCTGTGATAATATACCCTGACAAATGCAACTTACAGCAGGGAGGGCTTATATTGCTCACAGTAGGAGTGTATAGCCCATCACGGTGGGTGCTTGAGGCAGATGCTCACATTTCATCCAGTGGGGAAGTAGACAGACCAATTCTTGTATTCAGCCTGCTTTCTTGCTAGACTGAAGCCCCAAGGACTAGCACAGCCCACTATTAGGGTGGCCCTTCCCACTTCACGTAATCTAGTCCTGACAATGCCTCACAGACACACACAGAAGCTAAGATAATCTAAACAACAGCTCAAGGTGTGCCCAGAGGTTTGTCTACTTGCTAAGTCCCAATCTGTCACGTTGACAATTTCAACCAGCTAGGACACTGGGGCTGACTCTCCATAGACTGTCTTGGGTACACAGGACACAAAAGAAGGTTAAGATAAACAGAATTTTCTTCATGCAATCTACATATGTTGTATGTTTGCCCTTCACCATTCCATTTTACTGGTCACTAGTAAAAGCAAACGTGTCTATAAGATGACTCTTAAGTTCTTTGTTAAAAACAGAAATGCTACAGATGGGTTACAGATGGGTAGCAGTGGGGCTTGGCTTGAATCAACTGTGATGAGCCTTCCAGACTCTGCTCAAGTGCGCAGTGGCTGCTAAAGGCAACCCGATGAAGATGGCTGGTAAGGGGGCTGTGTCAAGGACAGATGTGACCACAACAATGCTCACTGAAACCCATGACTGAGTAAAGTGGGGGCATGATTGACAGAGTCTGAAGGTTAGGAAAAGAAACCTTAGCAGGTCAAGACTAAATAAAGTAGCGTGTAATTTCTGTTGCTCTTTGGGCAGGAGTCTATCCGCACAGCAAACAGTATCTACTCTAAAGTGATAGAATGGCTTGTTGGAAGGATGAGGGGACTAAACAACTGAATGGACCACAGGGGGCACCTTTTCATCTCAATGGAAAGAGCCTTAAATAGTTCTCTTTTGAGTTCTTTTTTTTTTTCTTCCCCAAAATGGGATTTAAAATCTGACCTAGCTGGGGCTTGGTGCTGCCATTCGCCGTGTGGTTACATGGAGCTAAATGGAGCTTTACTATGTGATGTGAAAGGGGAAAGGCTGTAATACTTAATCAAAAACCTCCAGGAGAAAAACTTTTGAAAATGTTCTATTTTCAACCGTCATGGAGCACACACTGCCTCTTAAGATTTGTTTCTCAGAACAGCAGACATCATTTAGTCTAGGAGAACAGTGTGGTTTAATTATTATTATGTTTTTCTTTTCCGGATTCTCTGCCAAGAACTACGGAGTGAAATGAAACGAGAGTGTGGGGAGACAGCTGCTAAGTAATCTCTCCATTGTATTTCTCATAAGATGGCTACATAGGCTCTGTGGCTAACACAGAGAAACATTAGTTCTCAAATAAGCTCTTATGGCTCCCACCCCCAGTGGGCTCCAGTTGCAACAAGCAATTTATCACACGTAATGGGAAATGTGTAGCCCTCAAAAAAGTTGGCTCCTTCTTGCTTAAACTTTTAAAGACTTCAGAGTCCACTGCTTGAACTGGAAACCAACAGCTGGATTTGCATGCTTAATTTGATATTGATTGAGTGCCATCCACGGGCAAGGCACTGGGAATTTAATGAGAAAGACGAGAAGCAGCCTAGGGGAGAAGTGCAAGAAAACAACACTGAGAGGAAGGAGGACTTGCAGGCAGGCCAGGAGAGCAGGAAGGGCAGAGGTGTCAAGGGTACCAACCACATTCAGATGGCAGGCTCCACAATGGGAAGGATGAGAGAGAAGGGCTGAAGAGCCCATTGGCTTTAGCAGAAAGAAGTCCTAGTCAAGTCAGGCCAGAGCGGTTTCTGCAGAGTTTACCAGAGAAGCAACAAGATCAGAGTGGATTGAAAGGGATTTGGATCTAAGTAGTGGAGTGACGGCTTCTTAGATGCTCAGCTTTAGACAAAGAAGATAATTGACATGGTTAGGTCCAGAGGCAGCAGAAAGGGGCAGAACAAAGCTATGGAGGGAAGATTTGTTTGAGACTGGGAGTCGGTGTGGAAGACGGTTGCCATGGTGACTGGAAGGACGTGGCGGGTCAGTGGTCAGTGCTGCTGAAAGCCTCCATCACTCTCAATCATACTAAGCAACAGACAGTACATCCATGGGGTGACCCAAGAGGGGGAAGCAGGCAGTGAGAGGCACTGACTGTTTCCATGTAGGCAAGGTCATTTGCTGGGAGCAGGAGAGAAAACAGTGCGACAGGGGCCTGAGAACACGGGCCAAGGTTTGAGAGTGTTTCAGGGAAAATGCTGCCTGAGAGAATACAGAATGAGTCCTGGCAGTATGCAGATCCAGCTGGGATGATGTGTTCCACACTATTTATACTGCAGGCACTCAGAAACCAATTGTACAGTAAGAAAATGAGGACCAGAAGTCAAAAGCAAGAAGATGGGGAGCCAGGCTGCTACAGCGATGGAAGTGTTCAATGGCCAGGAAGCTGAGGTCATTGCTATAAGTATGATGATCCTAGCACAGGTCTATACAGAAAAAAGGGAACCCCATAGAGGTTTACAGGGCAAGAAAAGCAGAGTAGGGACAAAGGACTGGAGGCTGTGGTAAAATTCGTGAAGTTGAAGGTAAGTATTACAGGATAAGCATTAGTTTATGGGAACCATGCTTGGGGCTTGCATTTTTGAATTCACTCTAGCAGCACTTTGGCTACAGTACCCCTCTCTATAGAGCAAAGAGTCGAGGATCAGGGCCTATGGTCATCTATATCTTGTACATCCTACCTTTTGGAGACATTCTGAACCCTGGAACTCCAGAATTGCCTTCTTAAACAGCTCTGTATCCATTCTTTTACTGCCTAAACTTACTCTTCCTGAGGGGCATCTGCACTTGCACATATTGAATGCTCTCTCTCTCTCTCTCTCTCTCTCTCTCTCTCTCTCTCTCTCACACACACACACACACACACAAAAGTAGTAGTAATAATATCAGTAACAATAATTAATACCATAAAATTTCAAAAGAAATGAAGATAAGATGCCGTGTATGTTTATGTGAACAGAACGCACCTCTCCATAGTACGTTTGCCAAACCTTTCTTTTCGAAGATTTCTATTTACATGTATGTGTGTGTGTCTCTGTGTGTATATGCCATACGCATGTGTGTGCTCATGGGGGCCAGAAGAAGGTGTCAGAGTCCCTGAAACTAGAATTGCAGGTGACTGGGAACCAGACTTGAGTCCTCTGTAGAACAGCAAGTGCTCATAGATGCTGAGCTGAGCAATCTTCCCAGCTCCAAGAGCTTTTTGTTTTTAAAATGTATGGGCAGGGGTTGTTGTTCAGGTATGGTTTTACTATGTAGCCCTGGATAGCTTGGAACTTCCTATGTAGACCAGGCTGGCCTCAAACTCACAGAGATCCTTCTCTTTCTGCTGTCCAAGTAAATCCTAAATGGGAGTAAAGGTAGACACCGTCATGCCCCACTCCAGGTGCTTTTTAACTTATGACTTATTTCAAAGCTAAGAAATTCCTGAGACAACCCTCAAACTCTTTAAGGAGAATTCTTTTTTAAAAATTGTTTTTATTGAGTTATATATTTTTCTCTACTTCCCTCCTTTTCTCCTCCCTTCCCTTCTACCCTCTCCCATTATCCACAAGCTCTCAATTTACTCAGAAGATCTTGTCTTTTCCTACTTCCCATGTAGATGAATGTCTCTCTTAGGGTGGTCATTGTTGTCTAGGTTCTCTTGGGTTGGGAATTGTAGGTTGGTTTTCCTTTGCTTTATGGCTAAAATCCACTTATAAGTGAGTACATATATTTGTCTTTCTAGGTCTGGGTTACCTTACTCAATATGTTGTTTTCTAGATCCATCCATTTGTCTGCAAATTTCAAGATGTCATTATTTTTTCCCCTCTGTGTAGTACTCTGTGGTGTGAATGTACCACATCCTCTTTATCCATTCTTTGGTTGAGGAACATTTAGGTTGTTTCAAGGTTCTGGCTATTAGAAATAATGATGCTATTAACATAATTTAGCACATGCCCTTGTGGTATGATTAAGCATCCTTAGAGTATACACCAAAAAGTGGTATTGGTGGGTCTTGAGGAAGGTTGTTTCCTAATTTTCTAAGAAATCGCCATACTGATTTCCAAAGTGGCTGTACAAGTTTGCACCGCTACCAGCAATGAAGGAGTGTTCCCTTTACCCCACATCCTCTCCAGCATAAGCTGTCATCAGTGTTTTTGATCTTGGCCAGTCTGATGGTTGTAAGATGGAATCTCAGAGTTGTTTTGATTTGCATTTCTCTGATGGCTAAGGATGTTGAGCATTTCCTTAAATGTTCAAGAAGAATTCTTATGAAGCAAAAATCCACAGTGAAGTTAAATTTTTGATAAAACGAAAATTCTAAATTATATGCAGCATGATTAAATTCAGTCTAATGAATGGGACCATCATTCATATCTGAGGACATGCATAGAACACTTCTGAAAAGACTATAACAATCTCCCAGGTCAAAAATGAGGGGTCTTTAGCCATCAACAAAAATATAAAACCAAAGTTTATCAAAGGCAAAAATGAAAAGGAACCAATTACAATCTTGAAAAGAAAAAACAAAAAACAAAAAACAGAATTTGGTGGCCTGACAGTGATGAAGGTAAGTTTAATGATCTGGAAAGCAGAACTGAGAAAATATTTCGAGATACACTACATAGAGATAAAATACAGGAAAAAGCTCTTCTTTTCTTTGTGATACCACATTAGATTTTTTACTACTAAAAGTAAGCAAGGAAAGATGGCTTGCTCAGCATGCTTTCATAAACAACCTAGGGCACCTATCCAAGAAGGACCATACCCACAGCAAGGGTTGGATTCTCGCTCATAAATCATCAATCAAGAAAATACCTCAGACTTGCCTTCAGGCCAGTCTGATGAAGGAATTTTCTCAATTGAGGTTCCCTCTTCTCAGACAACTCTAGCTTGTGTCTGGTTAACAAAATAAAATAAAATAAAATAAAACAAAAGCAGACAAACAAACAAAACCTAAGCAGTGCAGATAGTCATCACCAGGCCTAGTCCTCAATATTGTATTAGAGGTCCTGACTCATTGGGAAAAATTATGTGAACACAGTAATTCTCAGACGGTACATTTCCTAAGAATGACTTGTAGTTTAAGAGAACAGATTATAAGAAGAAACGGTAAAAATTGCTAGAATTGAGAAAGATTAAGAACTGAAAATCCAGAGTAGCAGGAAGCTTTGGTGGAGGCAGACAGTTTTGAAGGAGGCAGTAAGACAGATAACCAGGAGGTCAGAGGATGACAAGAGACTAAAGGGCTAGATCTGTCAGATGGAGAAAGATCTAGGAGCAGAGTCTACGAGAATGGTGGGGTGTGGAGATGACCGTGCTCAACACCACTGGGCTTGTTGAGCTTCGGAAAAGCTTTCAGGGACCTGCTGAATCCAACTGAAGGAAGGGTCAACGTTCTGCCATTCAGGTCCAGGTGCAGAAGAGTTACCTTAACATAGAACAGGGATTCCAGGGGTGTCCTCAGAGAGCCTGAGAGAATAGTGGTTATCCCATCAAAGTGGAATGAGAAACAGATAACCAGAGAATGCAGGGGTTTCTGCTTTGTTGTCGTTTGTTTGAACAGAGACAATAGAGCTATGAGCCTGACGGCATTTGTTGCACTGAGGACAAGTCTCAGTGTCTAGAAGAATCTATCACATACATGTTAAGAAATAGAATTCAAAGTAGATCTGAGAGAAGTTATAGGGAAGAGTAGGGGGTAAATGCATCAAAATACATTGTATGCAAGCATGACATTCTCAACTAATTAGAAAAAAGGTTACATTAAAAAAGAAATGGAACAGAGTTCTCATTAATAACATAAAGGGAAGAGTAAAGACAAGACTTAAAAGATTGGGATGAGAGGAAAAATGTGAGATTCCAAGGTAGCTTGCAGGGCCTCAAAAGGGAAAGTCAGGTCTACTACTAACTTAGATCCATGACCCAGTACCTGTATGACCCAGCACCTGTAAACTGACCCACCACCTGTAGGCTGACCTATGACCTGTAGGCTGACCTACCACCTATAGCTGACCCAGCACTTGTAGCTGACCCACCACCTGTAGGGTGATCCAGCACCTGTAGACTTACCCATCACCTGTAGGCTGACCTATCACCTATGGGCTTCTCCTTTAATTGCTAGTACACTGTACCGTACTGTGGTCTACACTTGTATGTAGTCACTACAGGAATATTAAAACGGATCAGAGTTAAGTATCTAGGGAAATACTTATATGGCATTAAAGTATGTGTCTGAAACAAATGCTAAAGTCTTAGATACAATAAGTATTTATCAAAGGCTATAAATTCAAATCCAGAATTCCCTAATGGATTAGCCTTGTAACAAAGCTACTTGAGAATTTTACAAGAACTTGTTTTATTACCTCTTTAATTTACCCTCACAGTAATGGATTTTGGAGGACAGTTATCTGCTTCCCTAAAGCAATCCATTGTGTCTGCCTTGTTGCCTCTGTTCCAGAACTGCAGAACACAGCATGCTGAATCTCAGGAGACATCCCTTCCAATATTGACTGCTGAGGAACAAGTGTCAAACAAGCAGAGACTGAATCTGCTAGCCTTTGAGTGTGGACTGTCAGTTCTGTGAGACAAATACTCAAGGAAATAGTGTTCGTTCATCTGCCTTTTTTCAAAATGGAAAAGCACTACATTTAATTTGTGGTTCTTTGCATTTTAAACAGGCAAGTCAATGAAGCAATAAATGTGTTCATAATGAATAGATTTTTCTACATCGAAAACTTAATGGGGGTAGCGTAATAGAAGACTTAACCTGCTGAACAGAAAAGCAAACAATAGAAACATATAAGGATAGTTTTCACTGGTCAGAAAATGATGTTTTTGTTGAAAGAAAAAAAAAAGAATTACCGTTGTTGAGGATGAATTTTAGTTCATGATGGAAATGCATAATTTTGTAAAGAGACTGGATTGTTGTAGTTATATCATCAATATCTAAAGATACGGTTCTCTATACATACCAGTGTCTCCCTGTACACCACGGTGTTTGGTCCCTCTGATGAACCACAGGTCAGAGGACAACCTTCTGTATGTGGGTTCCAGGGATCAAACTTGGGTCAATAGGCTGTCTTGGCAAAAGTTTTACTGACTGAGTCATCTCACTAGCAAGATGCTTTCCTTTCTAGTTAAACACTAGTATACCTCAACTTCTGCTAAAACTACTTTCTCCTCATGTCTTCCTTGACTAGAACTTGGTTGAAGTCATGGCCTCCTTCACCTCCCCTGAGTTCTCTCTTATCTAACTTTTCTGGAACAACTCACTTTAAGGTTCTCATTCTCTCTCTCTCTCTCTCTCTCTCTCTCTCTCTCTCTCTCTCTCTCCACCCACCCATCCACCCACCTACCCACACCCACACACATATACACACTTGTCTTTCCTACAGAATTATAGTACTCTCAAACCAGCCTCCTATCTCTCTTTGCTGACTCTCTCTTGTCATTTCCCCCCTCTCCCTGCCTCACTCTTTCAGCTGCTGGAGTTGATCACTCCACTCCACTATGTGGAGACAATTAATGAGTCAACAATTGCCTTCTTCTGAATTTTCATTGTATTGACTCAACAGCTCCCTTCGTCACTGATCTCTTCCCTTCTGGACACTGTTACCGCTGTTCAAAGACCGCATGGTCTCCGGGCTTTCTTAAAGCGCACATAAAATGAGCACAGCATCGTTTCGTTGTTTATTCCTTAAACGCTGCAACTGCCATGACTTCCTCCATGGCTCTCATTGTTCAGCTCCTTAGGTCCGTGGCCTCAGTTATGATTTATATGCTGAAGACTCTCAACGCTCCAATACAGGTGATCCTTCTTAACTTCAAAACCACACATGCCAATGACAAGTGGGCGGGTTCTCTTGGGCAGACTATAGGAAGAGACATTCTGTCTCCTGCTCTCTAAGTCTGCACCTCTGGGCTCTTTCTGTCAGTGAACATAACATCACTGCTGGTGCTAAACCTGGAATCTAGGTTCAACCTTGTTTGAACCTAGTTCCACAATTCCCTCTTTAACCACTCTCAACCTTAGGACATGAATCTACACATTTCCCTACATCAGTATCTTTGGAGTCAACCCACGTCTCTCCAATTCTTTAGTCACACCATAGTTTAAGTTCTATTCTCTGTATCAGTTTGTTGTAATGGATTCTATCTGATCTGTCTCCCATCCGTGCAGCTATAGAGAAGTGTCTAAAATGAGAGCAAACGCCCCTCTCTTGCCTTAACATACCCATCTCAAAGAGGTTCTAGCTTCCGAACTCATTAGGCTCTTCCTGATTCGCTGCTGTCATCCAGCTTCAGGTCACACCATTCCCGCTTCACCCTATACCCTTGCTACACTCAATGTCTGACTTCTGCAAAGGAGATGTATTTAGAGAAGACAGCTCACATGGACACTCGGCATACACTTTTCCAATATACCCAGAGTGATAATTCTTTATTCTCTGCCTGGATAAACTCTTATTCATCCTCCAAGAGTCAGCAGAGTCATCAGCTCTGCTTAGAAATCTCGCCTCTATTGGGCCAGGTGCCCTGCAATCGCCTGTGTGTCTGTCCCAGAAGTCCTCAAACTCTGTGGAAATTAACTGCTTCATTTTTCAAAAAAGATTTGCTTTTATTTTTATTTGTGTGGGGTTACAAGTATGTTGGTGCTGCTGGAGGCCAGAAAAGGGTGTCAGGTCCCCGGGAGCCGGAGTTACAGGTGTTTGCCAGCTGCCCGACAGGCAGCTAGGCACTGATGTCAGGTCCTCTGGAAGAGCGGCTAGTGCTTCGAGCCATCGAGCCTTCTCTCCACCCATTTGACTCTGCGTAACCCCTGGCTACATGGGCAAGACCCACAACTGATCAATATCCCATGCTGTGCCCTGTCTCAGGCCCAGTGCATGCTGGGCACTCTCTAAAGCAGTGGTTCTCAAATTGTGCCTTTGGGATTCCTTTATGCTCTTAAAAGTTAAAAACCTAATAAGCTTTTGTTGATGTAGGTCATACCTATTAATACCATGCTAGAAACAATTACTAAAACTGAGAAAATGTTTAAAAATTAATTTATTTAAAAATAACAACAGTAAATCCACTACATTTTGACATACTTTTATGAAAACTTATTTCAACCACACAGCAATAGTGAAAAACCTATCATGATTTTATACTTTTGCAAGTCTTTGAAACATATTGCATAATCACTTATAGTTTGGCTTGCACGGCTCCTTTTGAATTCCCATCGAGGAGCTATGATTCGGGATATAAAGGAAAGTTTGGCTTCCCACTGTTAGGGGGGTGAAAAAGAGAGGAACAATCGCAACAGTCATGTCAGCTGATCAAAGTCATTCCTTCTAAAATTACTGTGCACTAGAACTGAGCAGGTGGCTGAGTGGATGAAGTGTTTGCCATGCAAGCATAAAATATGAGTTCAAGATCCCTAGCACCCAAGTAAATAGCTGAGCATGGCCAAGCACCCCAGTGGTGGAGGGAGGGTGTGGAGACAGGAAGATCACTGGGGCTTGCTCCGTGGTCATCGAAAGACCCTGTCTCAAAGGAATAAGGGAGAGAGTGACAGAGCAGCATGCCTGACATCCTTCTTTGTCATCTGAACACGTTTGCATGACATTTGCATGCACGCACACACACACACACACACACACACACACACACACACAAGTTTATAGTACACTGTAACTCAACAGGTGGTATTTTCTTAAAAGTCAGCCACAATGTAGCATTTTGATCAGTATGAATTAATCAATGTTTTTAGTGCAGTAAAACACACTGGTGTATCTAAGGCTCTCAATGATTCCTTCACCTAAGCATGCAACACTGGCCATCAAAAATATTAATTTACTGACATATAGCTCTTGGAAATGTTAACACATTCCATTATACAATATAAAAATCATATCTGTTAATAGCAGCACTGAACTCATCACAAAAGTCTATGGAGAAACTGTCAAACTCTCAAGGGTGTGCACAAAGTTCCCAAATTCTCATTTTCACTTGAAGGCTCAAATTCCATCATTGGCAACAAACACCGCCAGTTGTTTTTGTTGAAATGACAGGTTAGCTTCAATCATTTCTGAGAAAATGCCGACCAAATACCACACTCAGAATAACAGTAGTTTGTATGTCAGTCATTCTTTCAAATAAAACCAATGTTCCATTAAAATAGTGGCCAGCTCCGAACTACACAACCCACTCTACAATCAGGTTTTGTATGTGATGGAAATGGCTTATGGACATTTCCCAGAATATTGGAAAGATGTGCAGTGAGGACTGAAATTTAATAAAATAATTTGTGTTGCTTCATCAGCATATTTTATGTGAAACAAACTTCTGGCAAAGATGGTGAGAAATGTGATGATCCACTATGCCTGGTGCTGATTCTCGGTCGTTCATGCACCTGCTGGCAACAGAGGGAGCAAGGCAGACAGTGCCCTAGACTGTGAAGACAGTTTTGATTGCACATCCTGTTGGGGCTCCAGGAGACCACATGGAGAGAAATTCTAGGGAGATGAATGGATACTGAGCTTGGGTGTCTGTGATAACACTGCCTGAGACACAAGCCTTCCAGATTGAAACCCATGCTCGATTCCCTGGCCCGTTGCATTCAATTCTCCTCTCCCTCCCGCACCCAACACTTGGTTTTGGCTCAACCTAGGTGCTAACACCTAGGCCTCAACAAAAAACGTGGTCAGAAAACAACTTCCTGGCTCCATTTAAATTACTTTTGGGACCTGTGCTTGGCTGTCAGCCCTGTGGCCTCAAACCACCTCTTTCTCAAGAGTAAGGTAAACTCTTTCCAGTATTTTGATTGGCCACTGCAAGGTAACTTGTCAAGTGAGCATCCTGCAATTGTGTGGGGGTATGGGGGTGTGGGAGCAGGCAGTGAAGAAGGAGGGCTAAGGGCAAGGGACTTGATATAAATGGATACTGTTCAGGAATATATAACATATGGTGTAGCCACAACGGTTTTGTTGTCTTAATCTTGCAAGAAAAGGTGCAACAGTCTTTCACTGTTGCAGAAAAGGCTAAAAAAAAAAGTCAGCTTTCATTTGGTCCATAAACAGAATGAAATTCCCACCATGCATTTGTTAAACCTCTGCACATCTGTTTCCTCTCATGAGCATCTTCTGCGTATGCAGCAGGCCACCAGGAATGGAACCTCAGTTAACCTGCTGCTGTTTAAAGACGGAAGGTGGAGCAGGGCAAGCACAAGGTAAGTGAAGAATATCGCTTCCTGAAAACAGCTTCCAGCAAATAAGTTAATTTAGAACCAAAGTAACATGATTTTCAAGCTCCTTACTGGGTAACTCATTTTTACCATTCAAAAGAAATGCTGCTTTTTCCTTATATACCAATCCTACACTACTTTCCTGGACATCTAGAATGAAGATTTGCCCATCAGCCTACCTCCCCCACACAAGGGCCTGAAAGCTCCACCACAGGGCTGTGTGTGACTGACCTCCCAAAGGCCCAAGGGCCAGGGAAGAAATGAAATGCCTGTGTGCCTTCCTCAGTGCTCACTTTTGGGAAGATGTCCTATGCCCCAGCAGTGAAGGGCACTGTCCTGGGAACACAGCGCTGTGAAAAGTGACAGCGTGCTCGGGAACACTTGGACTCTGCTTGGGAGGTGCAGGCCGATGATGAGCAATGGGAAGATGGCAGCCCCGTTCTAGTGATGAGTCTCTGGGCAAGGGATCGGGAGAGAAGCTACTCTTTCGTTAACTAACATGAACACACTGGTCTCTGACATGAGGCAGTTTTTCACAGTTAGCATCTTGTGTTCTAGAAGCATGCTGCATGGATTTCAATATTGGTTCCATCACTTAAAGGCTGAGTGACCTTGGGCGAGGGACCTAATGTCTCAAATCTTCAGACTTCTCATCTATAAAACAGAGACAGGAAATGGGACTAATCTATATAAAATATTTAACACAGTGGCTGACAGGTGGCAAGTCTTAACAAGTGTCAGCAACTATGACTAACATACTTCTATACATGTAAGCTGTCCAGCCCCAGAAAGGTGAAGAAATGAACCTTTTATATGTTTCCCCCACCAATCTCAAAAAGAGAATCACGTAGGAAAGGTAATCAGGACAGCAAGGTGGCTCACACCTTTAATCCCAGCACTCAAGAGGCAGAGGCAGTGGGTCTCAATCAGCTCCAGGACAGCCTGGTCTACATAGCAAGTTCTAGGCCAGCCAGGACTACATCATATGACCTGTCTCAAAAGAAGAAAAAAATAAATAAAGAATAGATTTCTGAGGTACTAACTAAAACATCTGAAAGCCAGGTATCGTGGCACAAGTTTGTAATGCCAGTGATGGGGAGACAGACAGGCACATCCCTGGGACTCATCAATCCAGCCCGGCCTAATTGGTGAACTCCAGAACAATAAGAGATCCTCTCTCAATAGGCAAGACAGACAGCACCTGTGGAATGGCACCCAAAGCTGACTTCCGGCTACATATATACACACAGGAAGCGAGCAGACACAAGTCATTAGGCAAGGATGTTTCTGCAATAATTGGCAGAGAACTCTTTGGACATAAATTATTAACCAGCTGTTACAAAAATGATCTAGTCTTGTTAGAAGCAAACTGAAAAAGATGTCTGTGTGAGGTCTCAGCCCCAGTTCTATGCTCTGAATCCCTTGATGCCCTGGTGATGATAATTTTCACTTCTAATCTGCTTCAAAACCAGACCTTCAATCGCAGCACCAAGGCTTTTTTGCCAAGTACCCAGGATTCTCTGCGTCTGAACTGTTTCATGTGGAGACTCTAGCATCAGGCTGCTATGGCAACCTCCTACTCTCACAATCCTATTCACTTAGTCACCACTTCCCTCAACACTCTTGAGACCCCCGGCCCCCTGCCCACTCTGCACCCTCTCAGTCTGTGAACGGCCTCCTGGTTTATCTATCTTCGACATATCTAGAGCCTAGAGTGCTTTGGCTTTAGTCCTACTAAGTTGTGCTGAGTAGTCCAAGTCTTGGGTGTGCTGGGGTTACACTCTATGGAGTGAGCTCAGGAGAGGGAAAGGGTACAACCTCAGTCCTGCAGTAGCTAGTTCCAGTTCTCTGCTGCCTGGCCTCCACACAACCTGAGAGCAGCTGGTTATCATTCTACCAGGCTTTCATCCCACCCCTCCTGCTTCCTTAAGAACTTGGTTCCTTTAGTCATTCCTGTACCTTCAGCTTTAACTATTTCGTCCCAACACACACACACACACACACACACACACACACATATATTTTCTCCTTAACTATCTCCCCATATTTCAAGCTACTTCTATCCTTCTATATAACAGCTCACGCCAGTTATTTCTACTTCCTTATCAATTTTTCTTAGCTCAATCAATTTGACCTCTGCCTCCATCATTTTATCCAAACTGTTTCCCTTAAGCCTACCAATGTTTTTCACATGGTCAAATTCAAGAAGTCTTTCATGAGCAACCTAGGCCAGAGCAGGCCTTAGGCTGCCAACTCCACAGAAGCAGGACTGAGCCAGCGACCTGGGCCAGAGCAGGCCTGGGACACTGAATTGCACGAAAGCAGGAGGGGATCCAGACCACAGATATTTGCGGAAGGAGGACTGGGTCAGCCACCTATGCAGGAGCAGGCTTGAGACAGTGAACTCCATAAGAATGGGACTGAGCCAGTGACCTAGGCCAGAGCAGGCTAGAGAAGGTGAGCTCTATAGGAACAGGAGTGGATCCAGACCAGGGACATCTGTGAAAACAGGACTAAGCCTTGGCCGGAACAAACCTGAGACAGTGAACTCCACAGGAGCAGGTACAGGGGAGCAACCACTGAGGAAATGGGCTGGAGCCAGAGACCTCTGCAGGTTCAGGCATGAGTCTGGGACCTATGAGGGAGTCATAGGAGACCTCTGCAGGTCCAGGTGTCAGTATGGGTCCTCCCAGGGGTTAGGCATGAGCCTAACCTCTGCAGGTCCAGGTGCATCCGAGACTGGGACCTCTGAGGGAGTAGATAGGAACCAGAGACCTTTGAGGGACCAAACCCAAACCACACACCTCCACAGGAGCAGATCCAGACCAGGGACATTTACAGAAACAGGTCTGAGCCAGAAACCTAGGCCAGAGCAGGCCTGAGACAGCAAAATCTACGGTAGTGGAGCAAACCCTAAGAGTGCTGAGTGACCTCCAGAACACAGAGTGACCAACGGAATAACTGAAACCATGGCACTGACTGCACCACAAGGAGCAACCATCAGAGCCTTGGATTCACCGGCACCTTGAAGATTAATCACCAGAGTAACAGACAGCCCCGACTACACCAATTAGAGGAAAAGATGGGTAGACAAGGTAAGAACATGTTCAACACCACAAAGAGCAACATGACACCAGTGAAATCTAGTGACCCTACAACAGCAAGACTTGAACAGCCAAACATAGATGAAGCAAAAGAAAATGACCTAAAAAAAATTTCAGGAGAATGTTTGAGGCCTTTAAAGAGGAAATGAGAAATTCCCTCAAAGAAATGGGGGAAAAAACAAACAAAAAATTGGAAGACATCAACAAATCCCTTAAAGAAAACCAAATAAAAGAAATCAAGCACATGAAATAAACTATTCAAGACTTGAAAATGTAAATAGAGACAATAAAGAAAACACAAGCCAAGGGAATTATAGAAACAGAAATCATTAGAAAACAATCAGGAACCACAAATGCAAGCATAAATAGCAGTATACATGAAATGGAAGAGAGAATCTCAAGAGCTAAAGATGCAATAGAGGAAATAGACTCATCAGCCAAAGAAAAAAGTTAAATCTAACAAAAGCTTAACTCAAAATACCCAGGAAATATGGGACACCATGAAAAGACCAAACCTAAGAATAATAGGTATAGAAGAAGAAATTCAACTCAAAAGCACAGAAAATATATTTAACAAAATCAAAGAAGAAAACTTTTCCAACCTAAAGAAAGATATGCCTATGAAGATATAAGAAGCTTAAAAACACCAAATAGGCTGAATAAAAAAAAATCCCCTTGCCACATAATAATCAAAACACTAAACATACAGAATAAAGGAAGAATATTAAGAGCTGCAAAGAAAAAAGGCCAAGTAACATATAAAGGCAGACCTATCAGAATTACACCTGACTTCTCAATAGAAATAATGAAAGCCAGAAGGTTCTGGTCAAGCGTTATGCAGACATTAAGAGACAATGGATGCCAGCCCAGACTATTATACCCAGCAAAACTTTCAGTAACCATAGAAAGACAAAACAAGATATTCCATGACAAAACCATATTTAACCAATACCTAGACACAAAGTACTAGAAGGAAAGCTCCAACCCAAGGAAGTTTGCTACATCAACAAAAACATAGACAATTGATGATCTCACAGCAGCAAAACCCAAAGAAGGGAAAAACACACAAATTAACACCACCAACACTGAAAACTAAATTAACAGAAAATAGCAATCACAGGTCATTAATATACTTTAATATAAATGAACTCAATTACCTATAAAAAAAACCAGGGTAGCAGATTGGACACAAAAACAGAATCCATCCTTCTGCTGCATACAAGAAACACACCTCCACCTCAAATACAGACATCATCTCAGAGTAAAGGGGTGGAAAAATTTTCCAATCAAATGGGCCTAAGAAACAAGCTGGTGTAGTAGCTATCCTAATACCTAACAAAATAGACTTCAAACTAAAATCAATCAAAAGAGACAAAGAAGGACATTTCATATTAGTCACAGGAAAAATCCATCAAGAGGAAATTTCAATACTGAACATCTATGCCCCCAATACAAAGGAACGCTCATATGTAAAAGAAACATTTCTAAAGCTTATATCATACATTAAACCCCACACACTAATAGTGGGAGACTTCAACACTCCACTATCACCACTGGACAGGTCACTCAAATAAAAAATGAACAGAGAAATAAGGGAACTAACAGATGTTATGACTCAAATGGACTTAACAGATATCTATAGAATATTCCATCCAAACATAAAAGAATGTACCTTTTTCTCAGGACCTCATGCAACCATCTCAAAAATTGACCACATACTCGGTAACAAAACAAACCTCAACAAATACAAAAAAATTGGAATAACCCCATGTATCTGATCAGATCACCATGGCTTAAAACTAGAATTCAACAGCAACACTAATTCCAAAAAGCTCACAAACACATAGAAATTAAACAATGCTCAACTGAATAATTAATGGGTCAAGGATGAAATAAAGGGGGAGAAATTATAGACTTCTTAAAATTCAATGAATATGACCACACATCATATCCAAATTTATGGGACACTATGAAAGCTGTGCTAAAAAGTAAGTTCATAGCACTAAATGCCTACATAAAGAACCTGAAAAAAATCCCACACTGGTGAATTAACAGAACATTTGAAAACTTTAGAACAAAAAAAAACAAACACACCCAAGAGAACTAGATGGCAGGAAATAATTAAATTGAGAGCTGAAATCAACAAAATAGAAACAAAGAAAACAATAACAAAGAATCAATGAGTCAAAGAGCTGGTTTTTTGAGAAAATCAACAAAATAGACAAACTTTTATCCAAACTAACCAAAAGGCAGAGAGAGAATATCCAAATTAACAAAATCAGAAATTAAAAGGGGGACATAACAACAGACACAGAGGAAATCCAGAGAATCATCAGGTCATATTTCGAAAACCTGTACTCCACAAAATTGGAAAACTTAAAGGAAATGGACAACTTTCTGGATAAATATCACTTACCAAAATTAAATCAAGACCAGATAAGCAAATTAAACAGACCTATAACTGATAAAGATATAAAAACAGTCATCAAAAGTCTCCCAATCAAAAAAAGCCCAGGACCAGATGATTTCAGCTCAGAACTCTACAAGACTTTCAAAGAAGAACTAATACCAAAACTCCTCAAGTTGTTCCAAACAATAGAAATGGAAGAAACATTGCCAAACTCTTTTTATGAGGCTACAATTACCCTGATACCCAAACCAGAGAAAGACATTACTAAGAAAGAGAATTACAGACCAATCTCACTCAGGAACATTGATAAAAATTCTAAATAAAATACTGGCAAATCGAATGCAAGAACACATCAAGAACCGTCATCCATCATGATCAAGTCAGCTTCATCCCAGAGATGCAGGGATAGTTCAACATATGAAAATTGGTCAATGCAATCCACCACATAAACAAACTGAAACATAAAACCACATGATCATCTCACTAGATGCCAAAAAAAAAAAAAGTTTTTGACAAAATACAACATCCCTTCATGATAAAGGTCTTGGAGAGAGCAGGGATACAAGGAACATACCTAAACATAATAAAGGCAATATACAACAAAACAGCTAACATCAAACTAAATGTAGAGAAACTCACAGTGATCCCACTGAAATCAGGAATAAGACAAGGTTGCTCACTCTTTCCATATCTATTTAATATAGTTCTTGAGGTCCTAGCTATTGCAACAAAAGGAGATCGAAGAAAGAAGAATTCTTTGGAAAAGAATAATTCAAACTCTCACTATTTGCTGATGATATAATAGTTTACATAAATGACCCCAAAAATTCTACCCAGGAACTTCTTTTTTTTTTTTTTTGAAAGTAATTTTATTAAATTATAAAAGTTTCCATTTCCGCCCCTCTTCCCAACACCCCCCCCACTCCCCCCACTCCCTCTCCTCCTCCCTCTTCATCCCTTAGGGCAGTCAGGGTTTCCTGCCCTGTGGGAAGTTCAAGTTCCTCCCCCCTCCCTCCAGGTCCAGGAAGGTGAGTATCCAAACAGACTGGATCCCCAAAATCCAGTATATGCAGAGGAAACAAGTCCCAGTGTCATTGTCAATGGCTTTTCAGAAAGACTCCGGGCCAGCCACATTCAGAGAATCCGGCCAAATTCCGAGAATCTGGTTAGATCACGTCCTCGTTCAGTCCCAGTCCAACTGGCCTTGGTAAACTCTCATTAGATCCGTCCCCTTGTATCAGTGGGTGAGAGCATTCCTCGCAGTCCTGATTTCCTTTTTCATGTTCTTTACCCAGGAACTTCTACAACTCATAAACACTTTCAGTATTGTAGCAAGATACAAGATTAACTTAAAAACTCAGTAGCCTTCACGTACACAGATGATAAAAAGGCTTGGAAAGAAATCAGAGAAACATCACCCTTCACAATAGCCACAAATAGCATAAAATATCTCGGAATAACTCTAACCAAACAAGTGGAAGACTTGTATGACAAGAACTTTAATCCTTCGAAGAAAAAACTTGAAGAAGACACCAAAAAGTGGAAAGATTGCCCATGCTCTTGGTTATGTAGAATTAACACAGTAAAAATGGCAATCTTACCAAAAACAATCTACAGATTCAATGCAATGCCCATCAAAATCCCAGCAAAATTCTTCACAGACTTCAAAAGAACAGTATTCAACTTCATATAGAAGGGCAAAAAAACGAGGAGAGCCAAAACAATCCTGTTATATAAAGGAACTTCTGGAGGCATCACAATCCCTGACTTCAAACTCTACTACAGAGCTACAGTACTGAAAACAGCCTGGGACTGGCATAAAAACAGACAGGAGGACCAATGAAACTGAATCAAAGACTTAGATTTTAATCCACATACCTTCAAACAGTTTTGACAAAGAAGCAAAAAAAATATCAAATGGAAAAAAGAAAGCATATTTAACAAATGGTTCTGGCATAACTGGATATCAACATGTAGAAAATGAAAATGATCTATATCTATCACCATGCACAAAACTCAAGTCCAAGCCAGGCGGTGGTGGCACATGCCTTTAATCCCAGCACTCAGGAGGCAGGTGGATCTATGAGTTCGATGCCAGCCTGGTCTACAAAAGCTAGTTCCAGGACAGACTCTAAAGCCACAGAGAAACTCTGTCTTGGAAAAAAAACCAAAAACTCAAGTTCAAATGAATCAAAGACCTCAACATAAAGCCAGCCACAGTGAACCTCATAGAAGAGAAAGTGGAAAGTACACTTGAACACATAGGCACAGGAGACCACTTCCTAAATATAACACCAGCAGTACAGATACTGAGAGAAACAATTAATAAATGGGATCTCCTGAAACTGAAAAGCTTCTGTAAAGCAAAGGACACGGTCAACAAGACAAAACAACAGCCTACCAAATGGGAAAAGATCTTTACCAACCCCACATCAGACAGAGGTCTGATCTTCAAAATAAACTAAGAACTCAAGACATTGGTCATCAAAATAACAAACAATCTAGTTAAAAAAAAAAAAAAGAGTACAGACCTAAACAGAGAACTCTCAACAGAGGAATCTAAAATGGCTGAAAGACACTTAAGGAAATGCCCAACATCCTTAGCCATCAGAGAAATGCAAATCAAAACAACTCTGAGATTCCATCTTACACCTATAAGAATGGCCAAGATCAGAAACACTGATGACAACTTATGCTGGAGAGGATGTGGGGTAAAGCGAACACTCCTGCATTGCTGGTGGGAGTGCAAGCTGTTTGATGATAGATTTCAGAAGCATCCTTTATCTTTTTTCTTCAGCTTTACCTGGCAAATTTGGTAAATTATGCCCCAGGACATCCAACTGGAGGCCATTATGGTACGTGTCTTCTTATGCCCTCCACTGCTCTGTCACCCTTCACTCTGTATGTCCCAACCTGGCTGTACACCCTTCTATTCCCCAAACAGCCACACTCTACTCTTTCTGTGCAATGCATGGGCAGTTCCTTTAGCCTCAAGTGACCACCCTACCACCCCTCCATTTCACCATCTTTGTCTGGTCGACTCCTATTCTCAACTTTCTGTATGGGTATCAGGCATCGGGGTTCCTGGGAACTGATAAAATATCAAACAGTAGGAATTAAGTTAGAATAGTTCAAATGTCCGGTGAGTGACAGCCTGTTCATATGGACAGAGCTGAGTTTTCGTAACTCATGTGGTATATCCCGGTCCCTTAAGGAGGACTCTCTGGGCATGGTGGCACACACCTGTGATCAGAAGTTTAGAGCCATCCATGGCTAACTAGTGAGCTCAATGCTAGTCCAGGTTGATGAGACTCTGTCTCCGAACGCTCATCTACATAGAAAGGGGTCTGAGAAGTGGCTCTAGGGTTTTAGCAATGACTTTTGAAATACGGTAGGACCATGTGATGTCTGCTTGCTTGTCTGTAACTTAGAATAAGTAAGGACTGCTTTTGCAATGACAAATACTTATTTAGGTAAGATGCTTTTATTGTTAATATCTTTATATCACGACAGTTTATCATTGTAATCAACTTTGGACTAGGATGACTAGCTGACTAATTACTGGGAGCAAAAGAGAACCTGAAAAATAATGACACAGGTAATATTCCAGAAGTAACTCACCATGCGTTGTACAAAAATTACTAGAACTGAAGAAACCAGACACCCTCTTGGGCTAATCTCTTGATTAACTTTCAACTAGTGTTACTTCAGTCAGATTATTTGGCACATTACATTATATTTGGCAAACTACTATGTGAGTACTGACTCTCCTTCAGCTACCTTGTAATTCCCTTTCTATTCTCTTTGTCACCAGGGTCAGGAGAACGGTCACGTCTCTTAGAATATGCAAGGCCTTTACTTATCATAATTCCTTATTTGGTTCCCAGAGACCCTCCTGCCACAGGCTCCCTTCTTCTTAACACCACCAGTTCCTTCCACTCCCTTCCAGCAACTCGGGGATCCTGCGGGTGTCTCATGTTGGGGTTTCCCATGCATTTGTACGTGCTGCGCTCTCTGAGATGTCTTATAACACATACATGTGCATGCACACTCACAGTACTATGGTGTGGTCATAGCATCACATTTTGCCACAGCAATGAGCCAGAGGAGGGAGCCCCATCTCTCCTGGGCACACTGGACCAGTGTTAAAGCACGGTCAATGTCTGTTCAAGTGAGTATTAGAGATGAGTTCTCTAAACTCTTCTTGAAAGCACTCCTACTGATGTTCATCTTCTTGTAAACAAAAAAAGATACTGGGGGATTGAGGTGTCCTGGCTGCTCTGAATAAAACAAATGTCACTTGGAGCCCAGGAGGCAGATTATTCAGTAAAGTGCTTAAGCCATGAGGACTAGAGTTCAATTCCTGGGACCCATGTTAAAAACTAGTTGTAATTCTAGTGCCACGGAGACAGAGACAGGCAGATTCTTGGGACTCCTGGCCAGCTAGTCTATCCTAATCAGTGAGCTCCAGACCAATAGGACCCTATCTCAAAAACCAGACCACTCCTAAGAAATGATACCTGGGGCTGTCCTCTGGCTTGTACACACGTGTATAAACATGCATGAGCACACATACACTTCCATAAGAATATGCATACACACACACACACACACACACACACACACACACACACAGACTCTCAAATAGCCAGCTGAACTACCCTCCTGACAGTACCAGCTACTTTAAATGTTCCAAGGAAACTGAGAAAACCACAGAAGGATTAAGGCTGATTCTGCACATTTCTCAAAAAAGCCAACCCAGGGCTTTTTCAACTAGTTTGTACCAGACTTTTTGTTATCATCAGTCTCAATTACGTCAAGATCAGGGCTTCTTAAACTTTTGCACCCACAACCCTGTAATGCCTAGCTCATGGAGTCCCCCTAAAACCAACTAGAAGACCAAGTCCTGATAGAAAAGCAAAGAAACTTTATTTTTACACAAGCTAGCAAACTCAGACTTCCCATGTGTTCACCATATTGAAGTGATCAGAGAGAACTGAGCTGAGTTGGGGTTGTGTTTGTATAGTAGCAAAAGTGGGGGTGAGGGATTTCTAAGGTTTAGGGCCCCTGATTAGCTGACATTTGTCTAAGGGTGTCCCGGTGAAAAGCGATGGGTGTGTGCTGGCAGGTGATCCTATCTACAATGGTTGAAATGTTAGGAATTTTGATGTTTTGATGGTCTGCTCCTGGGTGGCACCAGCTTATGGCTTTTCCTGGAACCTGGTGCTGCCTACTGTGGCAGCTGTGCGGCCTGGGCCCCATGAGTGGCCAGGCTGCCCTGGGTCCACAAACCCCTTTCTATTATAGAAATTTTTTACACAACTTTGGGTGTAGGATGTATACCACAGATATACAAATCAAATGTTACTGACAATAAATCATAAAGAAAAAATTTAAGCAATTATTTGGTACCCCTTGAATGTTACTATTAAAGATGAAAGCAATTTTGCACACTAGTAAGAGGAATGTATATATTTATTTGTATATAAATAATTGAAACAAGGCTGGAGGGATTGTTTAGCAGTTAGTACTGGCTGTTCTTCCAGAAGACCTAGGTTTGATTCTAAGTACTTACACGGTGGCTCACAACAACCTGTAAGTCTGGACATGGAGGATCTACTGCCCTCTTTTTTGGTCTTCATGGGCCCTGCATGTACATGGTGCACAGACATACATAGAGGCAAAGTTTCGAAAAAACACACAAGAAAATCAATAAAACGTTTAAAAAGAATTAAAACGTGGCTGAATATTTGATACTATAGGATACACAGCATCTTCATCTTCAATATTTTTCAGAGTTGGCTGACATTTTGATCTTATTATTATCAATGCCAAGAACGCCTTTGCATAAATATGTACTACAAAATGAAAAAAGTATTCTTATGATCACTAAAAAAAGTTGAAAATTATGTCCTACTCATAATCATTCAATGATTTTTTAATGAAATTCAAGCAACTCAAATAGTAATTTTAATGTCAAACATTCTTACAGTACAATCCAAAGGTACATTAATTTGATACACGCTGAGAAAAGACCAGCTAGAAAATATTAGAAGTCTATGTGTTCCATAATTGAATTATTATATTTCTATACAGGCAGAAAACTTTGTATGCACAGTAATAACATTGCAGTTCACAACATACAACGGTTTCGGATCTGAACTGAAATGTTCAGGTGGGATTTGTTGGCTGGCACGGCAAGACAGCAGACACAGTGCCAAGTACACATGTTGTGAGTTTAGAACCAGGGCTGCTCTGAAGTCGTGCAGTGTGACGTGAGCAAGCATTGTCAGGAACACCTTAGACTCATTGCACATTTGATTTCTGAGTTAATTTCTCATCATTGCAGAATCATTTCACTATTGCCAACATTTTCACAGCCCTCACGCTCAGTCATGTGATCCCCCAATATGGGGGTCATAAACCACTGGACTGGAGATGACCTGCAATCATGCCTACTTAGGCCAAAAAGGGAGCACTTCTGTTGGTGGCTTAGTAGAGGAAGTACTGCGGCTAGGGTTAAAAAGACAAGGCCATGGTTTACATTTATGAATTGTGCTGTGACTGGTTTGATGCCCCTTCTCAGGCTATATAAGTGGGCTATGAGGCTGAGCTGGCTGAGAGGCAGTACAGATAGCAGTAGAAGCAGCAGCAGCAGCAGCAGCAGCAGCAGCAGCAGCAGCAGCAGCAGCAGCAGCGGCAGCGGCAGCAGCAACAGTCAAACAGCCTATAGGCTGGGCTGTAAAAGGGGCTGGGGGGCTAGCTGCTGGAGAGCTAGGGAAGAGGCAGCTGAACAGTTCAACAGAGTGGCTAGGGGAGGCACAGTGGGGTGGGACAACAAGAGTTCAGAGGAGGGAGAGCTGAGACTGAGGGTGGATGAAAACGAAAGTCAGAGAAGAGAAACTTCTGTCCCTGGTTGCTAGAAGAGTTCAGGAGAACTGTTGAGCCTTTAGGGCCAAGGATCTCAGAAACCTGAGCCCAGGGAGGGAGCTGTAATAGTGCTTGGTATTAAGGGCTGAGAAATCTCAATACCTAGGTCTGCTGAGAAGCTGCAATGCAAGTTGTAGCCAAGAGGTGAAGACTCCTGACTCCTAGACCTACAGAATAGAAATGAGGAACACAGAGGCTTGCCTGGAAACTATACCCGCTACTGTCAAAGGACAAAGGACCAACAATGTCCCAGACCTACTCCAGAAGAACTCTTGTAGGGTCAGGGTGCCAATACCCAAGGCCTGCACAACACTGGAACATTAGGTGGGTCCTGCTGTTGATAACAGCACAAAGGAACACAAAGGCTGCCAAAATCCTCTGAATGGCTTCTCCCTGCCTACTCAGCATTTCGATTTTGGTAGAGCAAAGATTCCAGCTAGTTGATTGGTAAGATTAACATTAAGCCTGCCTGCCTGGTGGACATGATTTCCTATGTTCTAAGAGTCTCAGACTGTGCTATCTATTGCGTTTTGCAACCAGTAGTATCATCACTTAAGACTTAGTTTTCAGGCCCTACCACAATACCTACAAAAGTAATGCTCCCAGAGATGGGGTCCAGGAAGGATAATTTAAAAATCTTCTAGATGTCTCTTAGGCACCTTCATTTTAAATAGCATCATTCCAGGCAACTGCTAGCAGGGTGTCAATGGAGCGACAAATGATTATAAACCCAAGACACAATGTTTTAAAACATCCAGCTCCAGTTTAAACTGTGCTTTAAATGTGTAAATACAAATAACAACATGAATTGGCTATAAAAAGCAATCTTTCTTGGACATTGGTTTAAAAAAAGGTTTTACTGGACAGGGCTCCGTTATTATAAGGTAGCTATCTTGGGTATTCTTAACCGAATTTGCATCATAACTCTTAATTGGGGATTAAAAAAAAAAACAGGCGTAGCAAATGCAAGGCTCCCTAGCTTCTCGTCTAAGTCCTCAGAACAGCTTAGTGGGAGACCCAGCTTTGGCTTGAATGGCCTCAGGATGTCAATCTGTTGCTTAGTCTGCTGAGCCGCCATGCTGCAACCTGCAGTTACAGAACGGAGATGAACTTGGGGTAGAGACCTAGAAGGGCACAGTGAACACTTTATCTGGTGCTCTGACAATTAAATGTGCAAAAGTCTCTACTCTCTGATCCTTGCCTGAAGGACATGCCTCTTTGGCCGGGAGTGATTTGTCGGCCCTATGATACCGGCAGCCTTTTACACCTCCCTGTATGGCTGCTGAAATCTTGGCTCACACTCAAATGCCCCACTTGGGTTTTATTCAGGAAATGTTTCTTCCAGCTGCTTTATTTGTTCCATGATTGAATGTATAAGCTTCCAGAAAGTGCAAGATCACAAGTCAAATGAAAGGCTTCAGTTCCCAGTTCACATAAAGAGATAAAATTTGAAACCAAGGAAACAACAGAACTTGGCTAAATGAAGGACTAGGTATAAATGAGGCAATAACATTCCTACCAAAAGGTCACCACATGCTAAAATGTTCCAGAAAAAACACACTGGAACAACCGTGGTTACTGTAGTGTCGGAGTTATGGACAGACTTGCAAAGGGATTCAGGATTCTCTTTAGCATTTAAAATCTAATGCAAAACAATCTGATAGAAATAAAAATGCATTTGCATTTCACAATGAAGAAATGCAACTATATAAGCAGGGCTCCTGTTTTAAGACTTGGAATCAACCTAAAAATGAAATTTTGGTGTCTTGGAGATCGGCTGCTGTTCAAGTGGAGAGCCTGGGCATCAGGATCAAGAGATATGAAAATAAGGCAAAGGCCAGTCTAAGAGGTTTAAGGGCAGGCAGTACTAACCTACGGCAGAAGAGTGAGTAAAGAACCTGCAGACAGAGAGCTACAGGCCACAGGGCACAAGATGGAGAGTTTGCCAAAGTATCTTATCAAAGATTTTTGGCTGTTAAAGAAGCAAAACACAGAGGTTATTCTCATGGTTCTCCAAATAGATACTGGGAAGTATTTAGCATAGGCAAATGTCATCTATTACTTGGGCTCCAGACACATAACCACATTTAGTGGCTGATTAAGTTGTACGACTGGTAAGGACAGTCTTAAGTATCACAAATGGGGGCCAACTGTTGTATGCAAAGATTAAACACAATGGTACCTTTAGAAGACTGTGCATAAACACTGATGATGCTCTGTCAGAAGCTATCTGGACCATGAGTCAGCTGTCAATTTTTAAAAGTCTGTTAATAAGGGGGAAATACACCAAAAGTTGTCACGTAGTTATAGAGCTTGTGCTGTGTTCCTCAGGTCTCCCAGCAACTGGAAAGATCATCTGCTGGTTTACAGGTGGGGCCCTCCTTAGCCAAAGGCTATGGCCTTGCTCCTGATAGTTAATCCCTCTTCCTTGGAGGGTAGTTGACATGCAATGTCCGTGCAATAGGAGAACAAGTGCAAATGCGTTCTATCAGTATCCCCCAGGCTGAACACTTGTACAAGATAAGTATTTAATTGAAAACTTAAAATAAATTAGACATTTATTCCCTAGTATTTTGATCTGTGCCAAAGCCCTTGTCTCTGTAAACCAGTTCAAGATCAATATGTATTATTTATCATGCATAAATGATGTAAGAAACCAATTGTAGGGCTGGAGGCATGGCTCAGTGGTTAAGAGCACTGGCTGTTCTTCCAGAGGACCAAGGTTCAATTCCCAGAACCCACATGGCAGCTCACAACAGCCTGTAGCTCCAGTTCCAGGAGAATCATTCAATGCTCTCTTCTGACTTCTATGGAGACACACACACACACACACACACACACACACACACACACACACCAAATAATAAATATTTAAAAAAGAAACCAGTTGCAAGTATTCAATATGATATGGGTACCTTCTGTACAGTTGGGCAAGCTTCTTTTAATCTGATGAACTGGTTAAAAAAGTTTCTTCTAGCATAAAATTATTAGCATTTAATGAGCACTTACTATGCTACCATGCAATATGTTAATCATATAATTTGCATAATATCCACAATCCCAAGATGCAAATGTTACCATCATCTTCTTAAAAACATGAAGTCTAGCTACATTGCACAGGCTCATCTCGAGCTCTTGGGCTCAAGCAATCTACTTCCAGCCTTCCGAGCAGTTGAGACGATAGACAGGAGCTATTGCTCCCACCCTGTCATCTTCATTTTATTATGCAGGGACCTTGGGAAAAGAAAAGGATTTAGACAGTTTATCTGAAGTCACACCATGAAGAAGGAGGTAGGCTGAGATTTTCAATCAATGTGACTCCAAAACTTGTCCTCCTGCCACACTGTATTCTAAAGTGAATTTAAATAAAAGGTGTAATGAGAACGAAAATACAGAGGTGAGTCTTTGTTTTCTAATGGCATCCTACGACATGACAAAATATGCCACGACTAGTTTTCCTCTCAAAAGATGAGCCCAACAAACCAGAGATGCACTTAAATTCTCGGAAGAAATGAGTGCAAGCAGTGTAGTCTGCAACTGTTATTTGTTTATACAAGAATTATTTCAGCTAATTAAAGACAGAGGAGTGGGACAATATTTGTAAGGAACAACTGAAGTCAGACATCTTAATTATGCTCTCAGATGAGCACAAAAGAGTAAGCTACAAAAAACCCAACAACTTAATAAAAGCTAACTGTTACATCTTGGGATACGGAGAGCAGAGAGCGACCCCATTTAGAGCAATTCAGATCAGACAGCAAGGACTAATCAGAGAGGTTTCACGACAACCATCTGTGGCAACACATATGTAAATGTCAAGTCACAGCTTTATTAGAGGTATTTTCCCTAGAAAATAAAGGGCACATTTGTGGTTATCTATTAAAGATGAATAGTATCTAAAAGAGATGTCTATAACACTTTTTAAAAGCAAGTATCAAGACTGCCAAATCATTAGCAAATAGAATCAACTTCCACAGAAGAGCCTGAAGGAGCCACAGAGAGAAGGGCCCTCATCCTACAGGACTACAGACTACATAGTAGCTTCCTCCCCACCACCCCATTATTAGGACCACTGCATTCTTTTCATCCAGCTCTTGGAGATAAAGAACAGCAGGAGAGAATCCCAACAGAGCATCCTGCACTACATCATCCAGCCCTCTCTCCACCAACAAGCTGTGAACTGACCTCATCAGACACAGGCTGGGCTAGGCAAACTTTTCATTAGTGTAATAAATACCTGACACACACACAAAATTCAAAAGGAAGAAAAATACTTATTTCTGGCTCTGAGTTACAGCCCATGGCTGGCTGGTTCCACTTCTAGGTCAGAGTGGGGAACAGCATCACGGAAGGGAAGGCATAGTGGTGCAAACTGCTTATCTCATGATGGCCAGCAATCAGAAGGAAGAACACAGACAAGTTACCCTTCAAAGTCACAGCCGCAGTGACCTTTTCCTTAAACCAGGCACTATCTTCCAAAAGTCCATTCAATTCTGAGCTCAGCAATGAATAATTCATTCATTAAATCAGAGATTCTGCCATCCAGTGACTTCCCAATGGCTGGATCTACCAGCTGTGGTATAAGCCTCAAAACATAAACCTTTTGGGAAGGCACAGGCCTGGGAGCCAGGTAGAAGGGATCTCCTAGAGAGATCTCTTCTTTTATGGAAACTTCTGACCTCAGCATCCATTTCTAGAAAGAACACCTTCCCTGGCTTCTCCACTCATGCTCTACATACTTAAAAACACACCTCAATTTGATGTCTCCTGTCACACTGAACGGGCACCATGAACTTGTTGTCTGAGTTTTCTGTCCTGCCAAGTTCCCACAGTCATTAAGTCCCAAAGAAATCACACAGAGGTCTACATTAACTATAAACTGATGGGCCCATTAGCTCAGGCTTCTTATTAACTCTTATAATTATTCTTGTCTATGTTAGCCACGTGGTTTGGCACCTTTTTCGGTGAGGCAGTTACATCTTGCTTGCTCTGTGGCTGGGTCAGGACTGCAGACTAG